>NC_051155.1:119068621-119128289 GCF_013339745.2 Dermacentor silvarum
AGTCAAAAAAATCCGGTAATTGACGTGAAATTTTCTCAGGGGTTCCAGTAAACATAGTAAATTAATGCTTTGAGACCAAATTTGCACACTTCTGTTTTTAGGTGGGACTCGAGCCAGCCACCTGGTGCGAACACGCATACATTCCGCCGATCCACTTGCTGCTTTATGGTTCTAACGATTAAAGGTGTTTGCTTAATTCAGTCCTTTTTTTTTAATTAAATGTATTTAAGGAGAGGTTGGTGCCTATATGTGGCGCCGGCTACTCCTCTTCTCTTGCATGATAGTTGTCCTCAGAATGTTGTCAAAACTCACAAAACTGGACTAATAACCACATGTACGAACGTTCACGTAGAAAATCCTAACTGAAATATAAATAAATGTTCGCACTACAAAAGAGTTCACATAACATAAATATTCACAAAACTGAAGTGTTTACACACAACACATGAGTTCACAAAGCATAAATGTTCTCAAAACCAAGTTCACAAAGATGATGTTGGGCACTTGGGAATTAGGTCCCTCTTGAATGCCGTGCTCTAAATACAACAGTCTTGTGCGCAGACACAAATGCCACATGAACACGAAGACACAGTAACATGTAATCAAGAGTGCCTGCTAATAATAACAATACCAGCAATAACTAATATCCGACTCAGTATTCTTGTGATATTTTTGATTCCTGCAAAAATTGTACCAAGGCGCGCGCAGCGATGTTTTGTTGTTTTTCTGTAGGCCATGGCCCAAAATTTTTCCTATGGATAGTGGTCGTCTGTCCAAGCCACGTAGTTTTTCTGAAAGCTTCTTACGGGAAGCGTCATGTTTTTACAGTGTATAAGAAGGTGTTCTATGTCTCCTTCAGCCTCTCCACATGAGCATGTAGCACTATTAGTTTTCTTATCCTATACAGAAGCTTTTAGTATAGGCAGTGCCTAGCCGAAACCTATGTACTGTTGTTTCAACGATCGGTTAATTTTAAACGGAATATTGAATTCTATTCCAGGATCAATATTATATAATCGAGAGTTCTGCGCATCATTTATGAACCAAGTTTCCTTGGACAATTTACCGCATAGTTTGTTCAATAAACAACGCGCGTCACTCATTGTTAGAGGAACTAGTGATAATTAATTCTTTTGATGAGCCTCACGTGCCATTTGATCAGCCGTTACATTTCCTATAATTTCACAGTGACTTGGAATCCACTGGAAAGCTATGTCATGTTGCAGATCTTTCGCTATGGCATATGTCTTCTGTATTTCATATGCCAATGTGCTGTTTCTTTTTCTTAAGCTGATTTCATTTAGGCTCAGCAATGAGGGTTGCGAATCACTCAGAATTACCCAGCGAAGAGGTCCTGAATGCTGACATATGTAACGTAAAGCAGAAAGTATTGCGTAAAGTTCTGCCGTTGTGGACGTTGTAAATTGGCAAAGCTTATAAGATCTTTTCTCTTGGTATGTAGGTATATAAAACGCTGATGTAGAGATTTGTTTCCAGCATGATCCATCGGTATATACGTGAATGCGATCTACGTAGTTAGTGTAAAGATGTGATAAAGTTAATTGCTTTATCGCAACTATGGGCATATCACATTTACGACCTACTCCAGGAATTGAATTGACTATTTCTGGAATTGTAAGTCGCCATGGGGGATGAGTTGCGCATGCAGGCCAGTATTCGTAAGCAGGTAGCAAGTTTTTGCACCGCCGTATTTCATCATGTATGCGTGCAGCGGTTCTACCTTGAAGGTTTTGGCATAATGGATGATTAGCGTGTTGTGTTGCTAAACGAAAAAAGTGACGACAAGGTTCCGTAAATCTTAGTGCATGAAAAGTTGGTTGGCGGGACTCAGCAATTACCAAAGCACTGGCAGATGCACGGGGAACACCAAGACATATGCGAAGGCCTCTGGCCATTAATCTTTGAATGGTTTCCTCTAGATTACGGGATATTCCATGTAGTACAGGAGCAGAGTATGCTATTCTTTGTCTAATGATCGCCGAGTGAATGCGTAATAAAGAAGAGGTTGAACTACCCCATCTCACTCCAACAAATCGACGAAGAATGTTGATTAGGGAGTTGACTTTCTCCTCTAATGCTTTTATTTGGGGAGCCCATGATAACCGTCTGTCTATAATAATACCTAAGAACTTGTGTTGTCGCACAAGTTGCAAACGCTGAGAGTGTAGCACAAGTTGGAATCTCTTGAGGCATTTCCTTGTAAAAGGAAGTACAGCAGTTTTCTCAAGTGAAATAATCATACCTCTACTTTTCAAAAAATCATTAATCACTGTTAGGCCAGCTTGTAACGTTTGCTGAACGGCTTGAGTACTCGTGTCAGAAGTCCATATGCACGAGTCGTCTGAATATAGTGAATAATTCAAGGTAGCAGGCAAGATATGGGGTAATTCAGCCATAACACAGTTAAATAAAAATGGACTGAGTACACTACCTTGTGGAACGCCTTGATTCACTTTATGCTCTGTGCTTTTGCCATCAGCAGTTTCAATATAGATTTTCCTGTCTCTTAAGAATTCCGCAATCCATCTCAGTGTTCGGCCAACTATGCCCAACTGAATTAACCCATGCAGTACGTGAGTGTGGCTGGCTGTGTCAAATGCACGCTTTATGTCTAGAAACACTGCAATGGTGATTCTTCCACAGCTCCTCTCGTGATCTACGTATGTAACAAGATCTAAAATTGCATCCATCGTACACCGGCGCCTGCGGAAGCCCGCCATATTTTCGGGCAGTGCGTTGGTGCATTCTGTCCACCATTGAAGCCTAGCATCAATCATCTTTTCCATAAGTTTACAAACGCAACTTGTCAGGCTTACAGGGCGGAAAGAATCTAACGATAAAGGAGTTTTACCCGGTTTTAATATCGGAACTACTCGCGCAATTTTCCAAGAAGGAGGAAGACATTCCGATATCCACGCATCATTCAGTAATTTTAATAAAGTATTTGTGGCTACAGGACCCAAGTTTTTCAGGGCAGCATATGTGACCCCGTCAGGTCCAGCTGCTGTCCTCTGGCGACACGATACAAGTGCGTTCTTTAATTCTTCTAGTGAAAACTGTTGATCTAGGTCATGATGATCACTTCTAATAGAAAAATTGATCGATGCTTTGACTTCTTCGACAGAATTACTGTATTCAGATGTGTTTACTGCTGCACTTGGGCGAGTAATAAGCTGACAAAACTCATTTGCTATAGTTGTTTCCGGTACTTTCTGGACTAAAGCTAGTGCTCTGAATGGCTGTTGGTGCGTTACTGGTCCACTTAAAGAGCGCAGAACATTCCATAATTTTGATTCAGGTGTAAAGGGAGTGAGTGAAGTGCAGAATTCCTGCCAGCGCTTTGTACCTAGTCGCTCCAGCTGCCGACCCATACGATCATACACCTTTTGGCATTCTCGGTAATCTTCAAGAAGGCCTGTGCGTCGATATTTTCTCTCAGCTCTGCGTCGTATAGCTCTGAGCCTCTCGTATTCAGAGTCTACACCAGCGTAACCATCAGGAATCTTAACAAATTTTGAACAAAGATTTAATTTGTCTGTTATAAGCGATAATAGACTGTCTGTATCACTGACAGCATCAGTTTGACTTGTAATGTGATATCGAAATGCCTGCCAATTTGTTATTTTTGCAGAGCGCCGATAAGTCAAAAATCGTAGTCTAGGATGCTGTATTAGAATAGGAAAGTGATCACTGCCCCTTGTTTCAATGTCTGTTCTCCATGTTGCTCCACATGCAATATCGTTTGAGCAGAGCGTGAGATCGAGGCAGCTGGAGTAATTAAAACCCCGTAGGAAGGTCACTGAGCCGTCATTCAACAAACAGAGACCACTCTTCTGAATTGCCTTTTCTAGCTCATTTCCACGACGGTCGCAGTAGGCGCTTCCCCACATGACATGGTGTGCATTGAAATCTCCGCAAAATATTACATTTTTGTGTATTTCTGAAAGAGGCCCGTCAATGTGGAAAATGAAATATTTGTAGAAGGCTGTAGATAAACGCTGACAATAGTGATATTTACTCGGCCAAACCGAACTTCGCATGCTACGTATTCTGGGATGTCTGACGCTGTAGCACTTAATAGCGCTGACGGCAGGTCTCTTCGAACACAGATCATCGCTCTGCTCAATCCTGAAGATCGAGAGGATGTATAAACAACGTAGTTAGCTAGCCGAAAAAGCGTTGTCTACACCGGCCTCTGTAATACATAACACTGGAAAGGAGAACTGAGCCACCAGTTTTCTAAAATCCGCACACTTAGAGCGAAGACTATTCGCATTCCACTGAAATATGGCGACATTTTGATAACAATTATTCATGCCTCGTGTGCGCAGTGGCTGACGTAGCGTTTTGTAATATCACTTGTTCCATCGACAGTACGGCCTTAACCTCCGGTAGGTTATTTGCCTGTGGAATTGCGACAAGTATGGCTTTTAAAGCAGAAAACAACATTGGAATGACAAGTTCAGCAATAGACGCTGAGGGGGTTCCCTGTTTCGTTACACTTACTGGTTGCGGTGTGCTGGTATTCTGTCGTATGTTAGTCACGGGATTGTTCTTTTGACGAGGTCCTTCCTGAGGTTCTTGCCGAACTTGCTGTTGGCTTGGTGATGTCCCAAAACTTTGTCCTCGGTTTTGTGGTCCCCTTGCGACTTTCGCGTATGTCATAGAGGCGTCCTGATGCTTAGGCACTTGTGGCCGAGGTGGTTGCGCTGGCTTCATTGTATTCTTGTTTGGTTCCGGTGCACCACGCTGTTGGATGCGACCATAGATGATGTCGTGTTGATGTTGAAGAGCTGCTGCTTTATTCTGCGGGCATCCCGAAAATGATG
This sequence comes from Dermacentor silvarum, assembly GCF_013339745.2. Lineage (NCBI taxonomy): Eukaryota > Metazoa > Arthropoda > Arachnida > Ixodida > Ixodidae > Dermacentor > Dermacentor silvarum. The sequence goes on from NC_051155.1 coordinate 119,073,472, forward strand.
CAGTGTGGGGTCCGTTGCAGTTCGCACACTTAGGCTGTCTTATGGATTTGCAGTCTTTGTGATCGTGGTCTTCTGCACATATTTTGCAGCGCCTTGTTCCTCGGCAGTTTTTCGCTAAGTGACCAAATCTCTGGCAGTTATAGCAGCGCCTGGCTGGCCCCAGATATTCCTCGACTGGATGACTAGTGAAGCCAAGATACACTCGCTCTGGAATTGGTCGGTCATTGCGGAATTGCAGAATCACACTTCTCACTGGGCGCGATTCCACAGTGCCATCTTCTTTGCGTATATAACGGGTCTGGCGTCTAGCTGATGTCACTCCTGCCTCTCTTAAATATTCTGTTAATTGTTCTTCTGTGTATTGTAGCGGGACATGTCTGATTTTGCCAACATTTCGTATGTATGACTCCGGAATAAATGGCTTCACTAGTAAGCCAGCTACTTGCACACATGATAACAAACTCTTGGCTGAGGCGAGAGAACTCAGTCACTGAGAAGCTTCCGTCTTGGTTCACTCGGAAAGAGCTTACTTTCTCCTTTGCTAGCGTAACGATTTCTGAGGCGACAACATTTGGGTTTACTCTCCAGAACGTTTTCGTTTCTTCGATTGGTTGAAATACTACAGGAATACCCTCGAACCTTCTCTTCTTATATGTCACAAGAGTGAAGGGATCTGCCTCCTCATCACATTCAATCTCAATATCTTCTTCTTCTTCGTCGCGAAGGGAGTACGTCGATGTTTTCTCATTCATGTACCCGTTCTGATCTTCGACTCTCACCTTTTTCGCACTGCTTGCTTCGTCCGACATGCTCTCAGCTTTCCTCGTCGCATCCAAGACGAGTGTCGGGGATCGAATGTAGGAGACCCTGGCGGCTCCAGGCTGGCTCACAGGCTCGTCGGCTCCGAAGCCATGCTGCGGTAATGGCGGCCCTTGCCACGCTTGCACATCTCCGTTGCTGCCCTCCGCCACGGTGGCAGTCGAACGTTAGCGCTTGGTGTCGTCGCGCCGCTCACCGGTATCAGTGATCGCAGCTGATGTTGTCCTCGAAGCAGTAAGAAGTTGACACGGCTGGCTAATACTGATTTGCAGGAGCACAGAAGGCAAAGCGGCGTTCTCCTATCACTTCGTCTTCCTCTCTCTGTTTTCTCTTGCAGTCTTGATGTGGAAATACGCGGGAACCTGTTTTTTTTTTTGTCTTTCAGCGGTGTTTGTCTGCCCTGTCGATGCTCTACTTTGAGCATTGCGATTCTTCATCAATTTGTGACCCATGCGGCGTCTCCTTCACCTCCCCTGATGAACTTCCTTTTTTTGCTGGACACGCTCCCAGTATCTTTTCTCGAAACGACGCCGTAGCCTTCTCGCAACTCCCCTGGTTCGACGCTGTCGTACAGAGCAGCTATCTTGGCCAGCTCCTCGTGGTATGGCACCTCGCTGGCAGAATGTCCCGACTTCTTATTATGAACAGTTGCAGACCCTTTGCGACTAATTACAGTCTTAAAGCGACTGCAGCATTGCTCTCCGATCCTCGTTATGCCCATTGTTTTATTGAGATTTTCCACGATGCGGGCAAACATTTCCTTTTTATTTCTAAATTCTATGATGGGTCCCACCTGGTGAAAATATTGCTCGTATTAATCAAGCATCAACTTCGTTTCGCCCGCCGTTCATTCGCAGGCTGCACGTGAAAAAGTTTAAACCACAATTAGGTATGTCATGGTATTACGTACCTATTTATACAGTATGACATACCTATTTAGTATAGTACGCCCATGTCAGGTATGACATGGGCTTACTGCGGCGGCTGGTCCTCAGGCTTGGTCCCCTGGCTTCATGCAGCCCTAGATGGTCCACACTGCTTCCAGGATCTGAGACTGAAAATTGAGATTAAAAATGGACGAGATTGAGGGCTTGGCCGTACAGCACTGAGCCACCGGGGGAGAAGAGACGACACCATGATGACTGCAATCGCAAAACGACCTCCGTGCCAAGAAATTGCCCATTCACTGTGTACTCACGCCACACTAAAATCTTTTTACTGTTAATAGTTCAACAGTTTATTAGTAATATGAAAAGCCGCATCTCTGTTTATTTCAACGAATGTGAACAACAAATAATAGAGCATCTTTTTTGACACTCTGTATTTTTCACGGGGATATCAAGAAATGTAACCGACTAATAAATATTCATTAATGCCTCGGTTGTTTTTCCAAGCTCTTACAATTAAATTAAGAACAAAACAGCTTCGGCTAGAGTAACGTTACCAGCGAAACACAAGGTACACATCAAAGGAAGGAAAATAAGACTTAAATTACGGGGTTAAATTATGTTTCTAGCTGTTATTCAACAAACGACGTAAAAGAGACTTAAGAGTAAGACAAGACGCATCCGTTCCACCGTTCCACTAACTTCACACACTGCGACAGAAAGCAATGAGAAACATTGCGGGAGCACGCGCACAGCAGGGCAAATGCGCGAAAGTTTTTTTACGATAGCCAAATCCACTCACCTTCCGTGTCGGCACGTGCCGGGAGGACGAGAGGAGGACGTGCTTACACGCGGTGTGACTTCCATCAGAACACAGCACGTAAAATTTTAAAACGAAACTTTTTTTTCATATACAGCTCGCGCGCGAGTTCAAGCCGAACAGGTTAAGAAAACGGCGCGAAACGCGAGGAATGCTGGGCGCTTCCGGAAGCGGATATGCGCAAGCTCCCCCTGCATTTGCTCAGGAGGGAGCGCCTGTGTTCCATTGGAAGATTTCCTTCGGTTGCCCTCCGCCGGAGTGGAGTCCGCCGGCGGAGAGTCCGTCGGGTGCTCCGAGTCTGCCATTGGAATTCGCCATAAAGTAGGAAAAGTGCATCAAATCAATGCACGCAGTCCTGTGTGAAGCAGGTATACTGCAGCAATGAATTAGGTCATTTGTCGTCCGTTATCAAGACCTACCAAAATATGCGTTAACTTCATTTGCAAGCTCATGGCCCAGCAGGCACTTGGCATGGCAAGAGTGGTACTTGTCTCCAGTCGAGCGATTTTTTCTTGCGTGACCAGGGTTTATTTAGTCTAAGCGGCAAGTGCTCTGTGGAGAATGAGCAGTTCACTTAGCGGAGTGCGCTGCATGAGCGAGGCCCTCCTCTCTCCGTGGATGTACCACGCACTTCATTAGCACGCGCCGTGGCTGCTTAGTGGCTTTGGCGTTAATTGCGCTGCACTGCACAAGATCAAGGCAGCAAATCCCGGCCGCGGAGGCCGAATTTCAATGGGGCGAAATGCAAGAACGCCCGTGTACCGTGCACTGGGTGCCCGTTAAAGAACCCCAGGTGGTCATAATTAAGCACGACTCCCCCACTAAGGCGTGCCTCATAATGAAATCATGTATTTGAAACCGTGTACTTGCCTCATAATGAAAGCGTGTAAAACCCCAGAGAGCTATCTTCATTGCCTATGCTTCCAGCGTGTGTTTTATGTATTTCTTTATTTATTTTTTGGCGTCGTGGCTTTCCATCCTTAATTTGGTGGAAGTCGTGAGTTACTGCAACATATTTGCGGTTCGAAACTCAGGTTGTGTATTGTTAAAGCGCGTATTGTAAAAGTGTGTGTGTATTGTTCGCTCTCCTGGGTTTATTGCTTTACAACAGCATTCTGAAGAGATCGCAGCACTTCATGTGCTACGCGGCTTCGGCAAAAGTATACATATATATATATATATATATATATATATATAGGGTGTCCAAAGTAACGTTAGCCAAGCTCTTTAACAGAAAGAAAAGAAGAAAAAGAAAGATTTAAGAAACACGATACGAGATACGACTTCAGGGCTTACAGTATTCAGTTGTGAGACCTCTGAGGTCCAAACGCTGTCTTAAAATTGTGTCTTGCCCCGTGTGTACTATATCTTCTTTTCGTTCTTTTTTTCATTGAACAGCTTAGCTATCGTAAGCTGGGATACATGGTATGTATTAACCGTGGCGTGTCAGGTCGGTCATCGTCACCTCATCCTACATATACGTACGCGTGAACATTGTAGGCTATGTCGCCCAAGTGCAGGTCTTCAATATACTCAGCTGTCAATACAGAGTAATTCGATATATGTTGTCTTGACGTATAGCGCACTTTCTGGCACACTGAAAATGCACATATATCGTAAGTTTACGTTCTCGTCAAGGCAGCTTACCTAATTAGATGAATTGTCGAAAAGCAGTAGCGCTTACCTATATAGATTCAGTGCAATGAAATTTCAAATAAACCACACGCAGCCACCAAGTAAGAAGGAAGAAGACGGGTTCTTCGTAAACAAACATATGAGTGAATGAATGAATGACAGGATAGCTCATTAGCCCAAGTAGAAAAATGGATCGCAAGAACATAAAGGAAGTATGTAAATAAATAGAAAAAGAAGAAGGCATTACAAGAGAAATTGAGGGAGGCCAAGGGGAACCGGCCGTGCCTATCATTGCCGTATCATGTATCATGCCCCTTGTTTTTTTCCTTTTTTTTTTGAGATGGGGGGGGGGGGGGGGGTTGATTCTTGGGTGGCCTGGAGACATTACCTTGTCTGTATTTGCGGAGTTATCCGTTCGTCCAGCGTCGGTATCATCCGCTAGTACGTTTGATGGGTGCTCTGAAATGCAGGGTATTCGCATTTTCGTAGTGTATAAAACTTTTTTAGCTCTTAACTATTCTAGCGCTATGAGTACTCGATTCACGCGCACCTGCAAGGCGCTTTTTTCAAAACCGAGGTAGTTATCCCACTTCGTAGAGCATTTAGCAGATAAATATGACGGTGCCAATTTGGGTCCCCGTAGTAGAACGAATGAGTGACGTCTCCGTGCGGATTATTACGCTCTCTAGCTTATTTCGCATGTCGTGACCGTATCAGTGAAGGCTTAAATTGCCCAATTCAGGATCAGCCAATTAGACTTAGCCACTGGTACTGCGTGCGTCACGTGGATACAACTACCATTGTTGACAAGCGGCATGCATTTAGGTATTCTATACGTGTCATTAGCCTTTAATCAAGCAAGACGCCTCGCAGGCACTGCTTCCGGGTTGTGTGTTACACGTGTCGTTAGCCAACGCACGCGCGAGAGGAAGCATACGCCGGGTAATCGCGAAGCTTCGACAAAGTCAGGAGACCCACATGCAGGGAATTTCGGCACACGTCGCCAAACGTGCCTAATTGGTAAACCCGGAGCTATTAGACTGATGTGTGTGTTTCAGACTGATGTGTACGGGTTTCCGTGTTTTGATGAACTCTTCTTCTGGCCCAACTTTTGGGATAGTTATTCGCTATGTACAACTAAGCATTAATGCATCCATATAAGTTTGTTTTCTTTGCTTTTTTCTTCTTTATGTGCAGCGCTTTCTTTCTGTAAAAGCCACATGCGCTCACTTTGCGGCCCCTTATCACAGCCAGACTGACTCATTTTATCGCTTAGTAGTGCGCAAAACAAACTGGGAGTTCCTGTTACGTGCGCATAACTCTTCTTACAGGCTACATGATACAAACTGAAAATGGTCGATACAGCTTCGTACCAGCAGCTGACGCTTCTTCGTTATGACGCCGCTACTGCAGTCAGAGTGCGCTTTCTGTCGAAGACCAAACTGTAAGCGAGTGTACTTCGCGCAATACAACCGCACAAGAAGCCAACTTGTTTTAAGAAATTGCCGAGAGAATCTCGGCCACACCGCTGCCATCCCGGACATCACAGTAGGCCTAAAGAAGCGAGGGGACGGTTCGGCAACGTGTTGAAATGAAGGAGATTGGAACGAAGAGAAAAATAAAAGACGGGCGAAGCGAAACAGCCTTGGAAGAGAACAGCTGGATTCGTGAAAATCGGTGAGACTATATTTGGCCAACTCTCCTCCTCCCTCGCGCCCCACCATATTGTGCCAAGTTTCTGCTCAGTCATCGTCCTCAGCCGGTTTCCTTTCTTTGATGGCGGCTATGCGGGAAGTCCCACCTCTAGCAGTATCGTTACGGCCGCCTCTCGCACACCCCAAAGTCAAGCTGCCGAGGAGCGTGTCTATACATATGCGAGGGCCTCTAATTAAAGCGAGGAGTTTTGTCTCCGAGAGAAGAAGCGCGCGCGGTTTCTCCGGAAACCAAACACGGTCGACTACGAGGACGAGGAAGTGACCGGTTCGAGATGAAAGGCGACCGGTGACCGTAATTAATCAAGGCACCCGACGAGAGAGCCAGCCAGTCTCGGTCACTGGGAATCAGTAGGGATTCCAGAGCATCGCCGAGAGGCAGCTGGGTGAACTGCTTCGAACGCTGTGTTTGCTTCGGCAGGCGCACGTGCTCACTTGTGAGCGGGTGCGAGAAGCGAGCTTCGACTTTGGAAATTAGGTTTGCCGTCGAGTCAAGCGCGTGTTGCTTCGGCGGGAGCAAGCTTTTTTTTTAAAAGATTGGAGCAGCACCACCAGAGACTTATGCTTGAGACACTCGTCGGTGATTTTCTATAGATTAATCCTTGTGAAAATAAACTTCATGTGATAGTTTTTGCGCGAAAGGTGGTAATATTAAGATACTCAATTTCGTTAAGTACTGTAGTAGTTGTTACCGTCAGATTGTTACCAGTACCTTTATGTATTTTACAAACGCCCAGTTTAACAGTTTCTGAATTGTCAAATTGTCACGAAGAATGTAAATTGCAGCCCGAATAAACTCGGCAACAAAGGCATACGAACTACCCAACCAGCGGTTATTCCAACAGCTTATCTTGGAAACGTCAAACCAGGTTTGTACAACCGCCACTGAGTTATACACACACACAAAAAAAGAAACACATGAATAGATGTCCATCCAGAAACTGCATTTTTGTATCGCATATGGGTCTACACTAGGAATGGTCATCGAATTTTATTATGTGCACTACGTGGATTTCACTCGAGCTACAATCTGCGCTTCTAAAGAACAATTTACCAAAGGGTGCCTAAACACGCCCTTTTATGTTACGTTCTATGGATTGTTCGGTTGCTCTGATTGGGGATGCTGTGACGAAGGCAAGGAAGAACTTAGTACAGGACGTTTAATAGCACTAGGGAAACTGGAAGGCGCACCGCTGACGAACATATTAACGAGAGTTCGTGGGAATACTGCAATAATTTCGTTTTCGAAATACGAGCGAGGGGAATAATTCCGCCGGCACCTACGTAACGACGAATGCCAATGCTAATACGATTACCTGTGAAGCAAAGTAACGATACTGGACATAGCCGCCGCCGAAACGCATGTTTGAGGCATGGATGTGGCCGAGCTTCACTGTCGCGCTTCCATATGGACAGACTGAGCCACCTAGCTGTCTCTCAGCGAAGCCTGCGCCTGGCGCGTATGTGCATATTTACTTAGACGGTATTCGTTTAAAACTGGTACAGAGCTGGGCGGAATTGGACCCATGTCACATATGTTAAGAGAATATTGTCTGAATATTTATGACATGGGAATAATTCCGTTCAGCTCTGGAAAAGCTTTAAAGTACTTTTTTCTTTGCGGTTGAAGAACAACAGATACCTAGTAGCACGAGTTGGCAGCAAAGAGGTTCTTAAAGAGCGGCACGTAACCAGTGTCCCATACTGGTATGTTGTATAAGTTGGTATAACTTGGTATGATGGTTGGTTTTAAAGTGGGTTCACTCAGAGATATAGCAGCCCGGTGCCTCACCCCTTAGACCAGGTACAACCCAATGAACCAAGTCGGCGTGATGCAGATTATACGTGGACCGACAAACTATAGACAGACACACAGCAAACTTGTGTGAAGTTCACAGAAAAATGCTAGTCGCATTAACACCTGCTATTGTTATCACCGTCTGGCTCGTCGTAATTACGCAGCGCAGAGCAGTTTCATTTAACTAAGTTTGCCATCCTCATTGGCTCCTCGCTGATAATTTCTGTTTTTTGGGGGGCATGAAATGTACTGAAGCTCACCCACGTGAGATACACAATAAAATAGCACTATTGCACGCAATAGCTCGGGAAACAGACGCCCACAACACCGCTTCATTCCTTCATTGCTGCCGTTGTTGCAGCACACTGCTATCGTTCGAATTATTCAAGAGAACATTTATTAGATAAAATTTTGTGATTGACAATAATAATTATTTTGGTAAAATTATGCTCCAGGCCACTTAGCAAGTGATTGTTAATTCCACAGATTTCTAAATGAATGGGACGTTACTTGGCAATCACGCGTTTGGTCAGCCAATCTCTCTGCTATCTTTACCTGGCACCACATGGTCTTCACAGTCGTGATCCTAAACAATGAAATATAAATTGTCATCAACGCTTCCATTATAATTTCGTCATCTCCGTTTGCCATTCCTGAGTATTCTGACGGTTTCCATAGTAAAGGATACATTTCAGCTATTCCAGTTTACAACAATCCATTTCGAACACTTAGCGCTACATTTTTTCTATGTTTTAGTTTATTATTAAAGAACATAGACGAGAGGATGTACAAGACTTAACCTTCAGTTAAGGTGAAAGGAGAACTAGTTCATCAAATAAGATATTGATAAAATATAAAAGTGAACCTGTACTTGTTCTCGTTAACTTCAGATTTTTTTTCTGTTACGCTTTTGCCCTACATTTTTTTGCGTTGCCACCATGGCTCCCCCCTATACATCAGCGTAGAATTCCCCGAATTACACGCTAGAGCAACACAACCCAACGACGCAGTAAATGAAAGCTACGACGCGCCGAGGTAAGGAAAAGGGTCAGACTTGAGCAGGTGCGCTCACCAGTGCAGCGTTGTTTGATCAACAGGCAGAAAATTGGTGCCATGAATTCTCCCTATAAAGCAAACTGCCATCTCATGTTACCCTGCGGAGCTGACCAGCCAGCCCTCTCTCAATCCCGTCTCTTCTAGCAAACATATCTCACTGAAAGTGCCCAATTCTTCCTTTCATCACATTGTCTTTTCTTACCATTTACCATCCTACTAGTGCCTTTTCCGAAAATCCAGTCCGAAAATCCGGGCGTCGATGTTTACTTAGGAAGACACGAAGTGTTGTTTCGTATTTGTATGGCAATATTTGCTCAAAAGGATTGCATGCTTCGCATACCGTAATTGCAACAAGAGCGAATAAAACTTAAGTGAAAGGAGAATGTCTGGGAACGTTTCGCAGCAGGCGCACGAGATGCTGGAGTAGCTTTGCGCGTGTTGGCCAGCCTTATTTATCCTCCTGCAAACGATTTGGGCGTCCAAGGCAAGCCTGTCGCTATCTTTACTGAACACATTTACTTTAGAACTATGCACCTGGATTTTCTCACAGAATGAGCCCTTCAAATTCTGCACTTGCGAGCACATTTTCATTGATGTATCCCTAGGGACGTACAAAGATTATACATTTTATAAAATTATGTAATGAAATTTTCAGGAACAAGGACAGCAATAAAATTTATTTAAACTGCTCTTTAAAGACCAGTTTCATCTTTGCAAGCAAAACACCTATGACGTCGCTAGCGCGCTGGTGCTTGGGCAGAATAATAATAAGAAAAAAAGAAACACTTTTTTGCTGTTTCCCTTATAGCTACTACAATTCGCGGCTGCAGTAATCTGCGGGTAAGCTTTGTTTCCTGTACGACGACATAAGGATCACGGCCACTAGAATTACCCATGCCTGAAGAAAACGGCAAGTTCTTCGTAGACATAGGTGGCAGCCTAAAGCATAGAGACGGTCTATAGAATACTTATACGAGACGAAAAACACATTTTGTCTTATATGTCTGTTCGTTTGTATCGATTTATATATAAGTGATGCTCTAGATTTTGTGGTATTTGATCATGATGTACAATAGATATGATTGATTCGTAAATTAGAAACAAAAGGCGACGCAATACAGTACCCTGCGGTATAATAGAGTGAACAGCACGTAGTTACAAACAGCCTGCAGTTAAACAGAAAATGCTTAAAAGAGAAAATAGGTTAAAAACAAGCTTTTGTTGTTTGTGTTTCAAGATTAGCAATTTATGACTTGCTTCCTGGAAGGCTTTCGAAAACACACACGCACGCTTTTTACTTCTGTATTATTTAAACAGCTCTTGTCCTTGACAAAGTTTGCTTACACGAATACTATCACAGCAGTCGCATAAGATTTTGGTAAGTTTGCAGACATACGATTGTCGACGTCTACTGGCTGTGACTGCAGCACAGCTGGCTAGTTGCTTTCGAATGCCAACTGCGAGAGGTCTGCGGCACCTCGAAAAAGGATTCTAGAACCGCAACACTTTGAGATAATCCATTTAGCTTGCTTCTCAAGAGAAGTTCACATTAGTGTCTACCAACATGCCTGCACAAGTTTGCCGCATCAAGACACTGCACAAAATTGTTCTTCAGAAGGCAGTGATTCGAACTTACAGCATTATTGCTTCCACATTACACGTACTCCATGCTTTTGATGTCTGAAAATGTGCAAAGGGTTTTAACGTCAAACAAAGGATGATACAGTTTGAATGAACAGTTTTGCAACGCTCTGAATTTACGAAAACAAGGGCTCTAAACAAACTGGCCGAATTTGGCTTGACGTTTTTTTTTGTTATTGCATGAACAGTGTTGCGCTACCAATGCTGACAGATGGCTCAATTATTGCAGCAGGGTTCACCAACCTCACCTTCACGAGTGGTTTTTGTAGTTGGTCAGAAAACCATTGTGCGTATATGCATGCTTTGTAACATCTGCTAAACAACACTTTATTAATCTTGTTTTGAAGTGCTTCGTAAGCTCTACAAATGCCACAGTGATGAATCGCGCCCACTGAGTCACTATAAAACATGGAGGACGCTTAAGCTTAAGAGGGTTATCGTGACCCTCTTAAGGGTCACGATAACCCGTGATAGGGTTAACGTGATAGGGTTATCGGGACCCATTCGCATCGTTCGCATACGGAAAGTAGGCTTCATTCACTGCAAGCACCGAACGTGGGAACGCCAGCTTACAAAAGACCAAGCTTACACCGATCCCCTTAAAGTCCGCTTCACTTTAAAACTGAAATGTATTGCTCAAAAGAAGTTTTTCCAGGGGCAATATAAGTGGTCTTATATTAAAATGTGAAGGCCCTAGCACCTTTGTTTATTATTTTATTTATTGCTTGCTATTGCCCAGACGCGCGCAGGTCTGGTAGAAATGTTTGAGTTTCCTTGTAGCAAAATTAGGTTTTCTCGTACATTCAAATTACAATCCGACGGCGAATCCGACGCTGAATGGTAAAGCCGTTCTTTACCATTTTTCTGACGGATTTCACTGTGAGAAATTCTATTTTTGTTTACGAAAACCTTGCACCACGTGGAGGGCGTGCGCGGTCGATGTGGTTGGATGACCCGCGATCACACGCCGGTTGCCGACGCCGGATTTTCTACGACACGGGGCTCTAAACGCTATCGCGTTAATAACAAGCCATTCTTCTCAAGTCTTTTGCGTATACTACCGAACACACAACCCTTCTCATGCTTATTGAGACATTACTTGTTCACAGAGAGCGTGAAACATTTCTTACGCAAAACAGTTGTATTGCGCCATTTTTTAACGCGACGGTGACGTATAAACCCTATTTCATACCCCATTTATTATCCGACGAGGAGGTATTCTCAGTATATATTTATACATGGGAAATATCACAATTTTTTTAACTTCGAGCTTGAGCTATAAGGATAAGGTTCACTAAAAAGGAAAAGTGGGGTACTAAAATATGGAAGCTGACCGCCCAAAGATATCTTCTGCAGAACGAATTGGCGTCATAAGTGGGTGAAACTAGTCTCCAGGCAGAGTCACGATAAGCACTCGCATCTCGTCGCGCTATTGGGCCTTCCTATAGTTGCTGCAACAGTTCGGCCTCCTGAGACAGGATTCTAATCACGCCGACTTGTCGTCCCCGCTGGTGCCCGAAAATGTTGGTGTCGTAACATATCCCTCCAGCGTAGTACTAACCGTTCTTTTGCGCGCCAACTAAGTATATTAAACAGCTGCGAGCGCAGGCATTAGAAGCTTGAAATCGTTCCCATCTTCTGTCAACAATGACCAACTGCAAGCACGTGGCGATTGCGCTTCCCCTCTCCTTTCTTTTCTTTCTCAGCGTGGAGCCACTCGCTTTCCCCGCCACGTTTCACCACAAATGAACGCCACTGCGTGGCCACCCCAATACGTGTTCGCCAAGGCGTCCAGAACAGCACAGCTTAGGACATCTATGCAAGCGGACACTTTCGCCGTGTGAAATTCGAACTGCGTAAGAAGTTTATAGGGTCATTCGCCTTGCGATTTTCTCTGCAACTAAGCAATTTATTACCCTAAAACAAACGCTAAGACATTTCTAATAGCATAACCACGCATAATATTTGTAGGTATGATTCGATGTTCACCATTGCTGATCGGTTAACGCTGGCGCCTAGATCCGGTTTTTCGCCATTCCTTTGCTGAGCTGCTCCCTTTGCGCTCACGCTCCGCCGTGTGCACATGTGCCTTTTCGAACCCGATTTTTACGTAACTTCCACTGTGTCGTACTCCACTTTGAAAGGAAAAAAAGGAGTGAGAAAGAAAGGCAAATAACGGACAGGGAGGTTAACTAGAGATAATCCCCCGTTGGCTACCCTGTACCCCTGGGGCAGGGGTAAGGGGATGTGACTGGTTAGAGAGACAGAAAAAAAGGAAAGAAACACAAAAGGATGTTGTTTGCCGTTATTGGGCACTTGTCCAGTTGGTGGCTGCGAGGGCTGCGCTTGGCGGGTTGAAATGAAGGCACTCACAAAGAAGGTGCGCGATTGTTTCGTTGGATCCTGAGAAGTCACAAAGTGGGTTATTAGCCATTCCGATCACAAAGGAGTACGCATTTGAAAAATGCTACTCCAAGCCATAGATGGACTAGAAGGGTGCAGTCACCTCGTGGAAGGTCGGATGGAATACGGAGTTATAAATTAAGGTCCAAGGTATGAAGGCATGTACGTGAGCGCACTCGCTGTAAAGGAAAATTGAGGTTCTTAAACGGACAATAAAAAGAAACACCGAATCAGTTTAGATTGATAAATTATACATTAGAATCTCAATTTTTGTGAATTTCCAGCTATGAGGTTGATTATTAGAAGAGAAAATTAAGGTTGCATTTATGTTTAATTTTGCGCATGAGCGCCAGCGCGGCTACGTGAGTGTTACGTCATGGATTTCGAATTATTTTCTGATATTTCGACCATTGTAGCTCAGTAAAAGCCCCTCAAGATATGCTACGTTTAGTCTTGGCTCCTTTGGAATCAATGTGGTCCATTTTTATTGACGAGTTAACTAGGCCGGCGAGGCCGTCAGTATCTGTGACGTCATGGCGAGCTGCTGCAGGAAATTGAAGATGGCGTCCCCACCCGTCTCCTGTATCCCAGCCTCCTCTATTGGTAAGAATGTATTTTTCGGTATTGTAGAAAGGTAATATGTTTATACAGCTCAACGTTTTCTTGCTGCTCGTGTCTGATAAATAATGCCATCACCATTAGATCCGTTAATATGTTTTTCTCTAGATAACAACGTACTCAAACCATACCGGCGATCATAGAGGCTGTAGGTCAGAGCTCTGTATTAATTCTGAGTACCTCGTGCGCATCGAGACAACTTACGTGAGAGTTCGACAGCGATACCTATTAAACATTATTTCATGCAGTTTTGGTGCCGCCTGTCGCAACTAGCGTTACGTTGAAGACGACGGAGAAAGTGCGAGGGTTATATTCAAGAAATTCAAAGTGCGCACCGCAATTTCTTTGACTATTCAGCTGGCTCGTGTGAGTTGCTTTTGGATGGTATACAAATCCGCACAAATGAATACAAAGTGGGAAACCATTTAGAACACTCACTCAGATATACATATTCGTAGAGTTACGTGGTGTTCGGCTATAGCTAGACGCCACCATTTGTTAATATCTGGCTCATTCGCAATTTCGTTGTGCACTATTATCGATGAAGAGAGAACCGTATGTGGTACGAACATCAGCACGCACCGAAAAACGTGTTAAATATCTTTATAACACTTAAACACCAAGACTAACAACATAAAATCGGATTGTCACCTGTACGCACTGACTGATCTTCTTTCAAGTGAAAACAATCGTGCTGTAACGGAAATACATTGGACAAATAGCAGAGGGCTAACGGTGAAAAGGCGTCGAATCAGGAATAATTATTTTTCTTTTGTGTGGTGTAATCATGCATAATCAGTGTGTACATGTTATATCATATGGGGAGCTATCGCGGTGTTTTTATTCCAATCTCCTGAGATCAAATTTACGTAACCACCGACGCACGCATCGGTCGGTGACCCGCAGCGTTGTCTGAACAACCCAATCAAACACTCTCCTCGTTTATAGGAGGTCACCTTTGTTCGCTTTCAAAACGAATAACATGGCCTGCACTGAGAGGTGTTTGTTATCTAATTGACTGACAAGAGGCGAGGATCACGCTCTAGCGGAGAGGGTTTCAATGGGGCCGAGCCAGCACAGTGAAAATAGATAACAGCAGGAAGAGGGCGGCGCCGGCTTCTCCGATTGGTCCACTTCGCCTTACTTAGCTTGCGGTGGCTGGTCGAAAATCGCGGCGGCATACAAGGGAAGGATAAGAATGCCGCCAAAACGGATCCTCAGCAAGAAAGAGTTGGCAGAGCGATGTTGTACACGTGCCGAAAGTGCTCGATAACGTTTTACTGTCAAGCAGAAACGTTTATCATTGCAAATAAATACATGCTCACCGGCAGGTGTGAGTATCGAGGGCCTGAGCGATCGGCGGGCAGCCATGTTCTATTGCTTTCGGAACAGGGCAGTCTCTGGCTATTCAGAAAAATTTTATGTTTTGTTCGACATTTTAATGCATTTTTTCGCGTACACATCACTTTGACGCGGTGAGTTTTCGCGGCTTTGTGAGGTCGCGTGACAGACGGTTGAAGTGGGCGCAGCCCGAAAACGTTGGACAAATAGCAGAGGGCTAACGGTGAAAAGGCGTCGAATCAGGAATAATTATTTTTCTTTCGTGTGGTGTAATCATACATAATCAGTGTGTACATGTTATATCAGATGGGGAGCTGCCGTGGTTTTCGTTACGTCCCGCGACAGACAGGCGAAGTTGGGAGTGGCCGGAAAAGGTTTTGACCAATCGTGGCGGGCTTATTGCAGAATTGCAATAGAAAAGTATGGAATAGCTTTATGTTATAGCGCCCCAAGAAAAATAAACGGTTGGGACGCAATCAACATTTCCTTAGATTCATTGGATGCATGTAAACTGAAGCCCAGTTAATTGTGGTACAGTAACCCTGAAGAACGCGAAGAAAGTGTTAAAGAGGCGCACAAATGGGGCAGAAAATTCCAGAAATCGGCATAATATATAGGGGAGAAGGGGTAACGGCCCGGGGAAGAAGCGCGCGGACGGCAGCCGATGCGGCCGCCCGCGTCAGGAAGCGTCAGATATTTACCGGTTATCGCCTTGAGTTGGTTACGCGCAGCGCCTTGCTAACGACGTCGATTTGGTTGAATTGCAAAATAACTGTTTCATTCGCCATGAGCGCCCGCTTACTAATGCATACAAACAATGCCTCGCAGCAGCGGCTTCTTTCTCGAACCAGACTACCTCGCTTTGGCTTCTGAAATGACGGCATGTGGCTACAAGCTGTTTTCCTGCGCAGAGGTCTCTATCAACCCACCTCGATATTAATTTTTTTCCTCAAATTTGGATCGTCGGTGGTGATGCATGAATGTGCACTCTTCCCAAGACGTCATTCGCGTTGCCCACTCTCGTGAGTTGCGTAATCCGGAACTTTATGCCGTGCAGCATTAGCAACCATGGTTTGCGTTTGCTACGTTCTAATTCTTTCCACCAAAACACAACATCCGCTAAAAGCTAGAAGATGATTGCCTGCTGTGAACTTTATTAGCTTATATTTTAGTCGTCCGGAGAAAGTTTATTGCGTTTCCTTGCCCCTCCGAACCCTGAACAAAGAAGAAAAAAATATTACGCTGAACCTTCTATAATTATTGAATAACGAAAGGAAATAGTGGTTCTCTTGCATACCAGCTTTCTGGTTTCCCACTGCCAAAAACGTTTTCTTTCCACCGCACATCCATCGCTTCTATTAATTGTCCTCGTCTTCTATAACGAGTACACTTTTCCGCGTGTTTAAGGCAACAGTTAAGATAATGATCGCTCCGGGAAATTTTATTTATGCTGCTAAAGAAACCTTGGTCCTTTGCGGCACTTTGCAATCTCACTATTTTTTCAACCGAGATAAAGACACCATGGAATTTATTAAATAGCGTGGAAAGATAATTGCTCCGAAACGCCGAAGTACAGTTCTTCTAGTGGATTCTCCTCTGCAATTCTTCCCCCTTACTTTGTGTGCGAGCACGCAAGTTGCTGACGCTTTTCTTAGAACCGGCATCTCAGTCTTAATTCTTGCTACGTTTAGATTTTTGCTTTACGGAATGTTTTCAGTGTGCGAATGGTATTAGTGACAGGTGACTTTGAGCCGAAATTGAAGATATAGTAAAGAGTGGTCTAATTCTGCTCGGTAAAACTGCTGCACCATATATTTATTGTGTATTACAGCAATGCCGTTTTCTGTAATGTAATCCTGAAATCGGACTAAATGTTCGTTTATTGTTCGCGCTTACTTCTCTTTCTTTAGGAATGTAGAATGTATGAAAAGTTAAAATTGAAGGAAGAGGAAATGAAAATGAGAAAAGTGAAAATAACATGCAGGCGCACATAACGTATACCAGATAAAGCGCACAAACTGTCTTGCCAGTAGGACAGGATTTCTTAGAGCGGTTGGAAATGACCATGTTCACTTAATTAATGCAAATATGAACATCACTATCGTTATTCATTGAATTCAATCTAAACAATCATATCTGATGGCTAAGCGGTCCTTAATCTTCTTTACTGAAGAACGAACAAAAATCCCGTCTAAGCCAATTTCAAACACACGGTTTATGCTGGCACCACTTTTGACGTTAAAGATCCACGTGTGTAAAGAAATGCTTTCTGCGCAACACAACTTTTTGATCTGTAGATACAAATACATCAAAATTGAGTTGCATGGAAATTGCCAGTTTGGTATATTTAGGCGGTTTGTCGAGAAAAATTTATGGGATTTCACGTGCAAAAACCACGATCTGATCATGAGGCACGCCGTAGTGGAGGACTACAGAAACAAAATGTCGCAGTTTCGCCCGAAAGGCGAAGCATCACTTGCGATAGCAAATTAGTAGAGAACTATTCGGAGTAGGGATAGTAGTTTTGTCGGCTGTATAAACTTGGACGCATTCGCTTACTAACTGAATTAACATTCGTGGTGTCAGCGCGCACAAGCAAACATGAATACATCACACTCGATGACCGCAGGCAACCACTGTCAAAAAGGCTGGCATAAGCAAGCGTGACAGCTGCAGCGACCGATGGTTCGTGCGCTTTATTGTTTCTCCGGAAACTCAGCGGCGAAAGCACAGCGCAGACAAAGGTCAGAGCGGTGTGGAGATCGTTTTCAAGATACGGTGCGGGCGACCGCCGCAGCCGGGCAAAGTACAAGCGCGGTTGTTGGCAGATTTGAAGCTGCCCCCCCCCCCCCCCTCCTCCCACGCTGCCTTTCCGCTTCTCTGCTGTCGCGTGCGGGACTGAGGCCCGTATTCACAAACCGAACTTACCCTTAACTTACGACTTAAGTAGCCGGTTGATGCTTAACGCGTTTCAAAGAGAAATCTTGTACTTAAGGTAAACATTAATCGACACTTGAGTGCCGGAATGTAAAGTACAGCCATTGGCAACCTAAAGTGCGCCTTTCGCTACTTTCGCCTAGCAAGCATGATGGCCGACTGCTACGGCAGCCTCACCGGCTTTGCCGATTTCTCCGGACGTGTGCGCGATATTACGCAGGATGAGGCATACCGATACGCGCCGCCACTACGGCCACGGCTTAGGGATCGACAGAATTCCATGGAAGTATACAATGACGCGGAATTCTCGTGGCGGTACCGCTTTTCCAAGCAAGCGGTACCGCCACGGCTGTTGGAAATGCTGCCACTGGCCCCAAAAGACAACGAACGCGGTCACCCTGTGCTGCCGCTGCTCCAGCTTCTGATCGCACTGCGATTCTACGACGCCGGAACCTTGCAGGGTGTCACCGGGGACCTCAATAATGTTTAATTAATAATTAATTCGCCTTGGCGCTCGTTGGCCACATCTGGCCCTTGCGCCAATAAACCACATTAATAAAGCAATGTTTAAATAATTTCAATAATTTAAATAATACGTGAAACGAGCTCCAGGGGCACAGCGTGTTCTTCTTCGGAAAAGTTTGCTTTCTTTTTGTCCATCGTCCGCGCGGGTTGAAAATACACAATACACACCCACTCTCTACGCACAAACACCGCACGTTTTCAGCAAAAAAGAAAAAGAAAGTTGGGACGGCGACACAAACCGCAGTGGCTGCGAGAACCAATGTGAACTTGTGGCCAGACCAGTTTAAGTGAAGCGCTAAAACCAAATAGTTCTTTGCATTTTACTCAGCAGAATGCGCCTGCAAGCACTGCTGCATTTATATTCGCAGTAATCTGCCGCAAATTTTTTTTTACAATTGAACCAATCATACACGTAAATTATTTGCGTACCCTCGACACCAGATGATATACCTGACCCGAAAAGTTTTACTTTTGAAAGTGATACTTACGGGTGTCGTTTTTGAAGTACTCTCCTAAAACTTTCCTAACCCTTGTTCCGGTAGCCCAGTTTCCTGGGCTACCGGAATCCAGAATCGCGAGAGGGGATAACCGCCATCCCCAAAGAAATTGCCAACAGGTTAAGAATACCCCCCATCCCAAGAAACATGCACCCAATATAGAACGACGAACGCAGGAGAAGCAGAGTCCAAAGACTCCAAAGCTCCCTCCTCCAAAAACAAGGAGTAGTGTACACCGATGCGGCAGAGTACCCAGAAGGGCACTACGCTGCAGTAGTAGTGAGCGACAAAGGCGAGCTAATCTCGAGCTGTAGCGTGAGACACTCTTCACCAGAGGAGGCAGAGATGGCGGCGATTGCCCTGGCAATCGCAAACCCATCAACCAGAATAATCATCACCGATTCTAAAACTGCAATCAAAGCCTATGACACTGGTAAGGTGTCCAAGGAGGCTGCCAAAATTCTGCAAGCAGGCAAGGAGAACGTACCCAATGACCTAATTAGAATAATATGGGCGCCCGCTCATAGTGGACTCACAGGGAACGAGATCGCCAACGAGGTCGCCCGAGGACTTACACACCGGGCCCCAGCGCAGGCATACTACTCCCTGTCCAAAAAGCGAGACTTAACCACATACAGAGAAATTCTACAACACTATAGAATGGGCAGGAGAACTTTTCCTCCCCCCCATAGATCTCTCACAAAGAAGGAAGAAGTAATCTGGCGAAAACTGCAGACGGGTACCTTCCTAAACCCGTATATCCTACACAAATGGCATCCTGAGGTGCACTCTTCGAAATGCAAAAACTGTGAAGGCATAGCGACCCTAAATCACGTGCTCTGGGCTTGCCCAGCGCTAAACGGTCTACATGAGGAACAAAGAGTCATGGGAATCCTCCCTTCATAGCCAGGAAGAACATGCCCAAAAACAAGCCATTTGTCAAGCCCAGGCCGCCGCCGGAAGCCAACTGATTCCGGCCGACGTCTAGGGGGGAGGTAGACGGTGAAAGGGGGGAGCTGAGTCTCACCCCGATCACCCATATACTCTCTGACGGGTGCAAATAAAGTGCTTTCTCTCTCTCTCTAACCCTTGTACTTTTCCGGCACTTATTGACGCCCTACTTAAGTTCTGTTTGTGAAACGGGCATGAGTCGTCAGTTGACGATGAGTCGTCAGTCGTCAGCTGACGGCAGAAATCCGCTTGAAGTGTCCATATAATTGCTAATTGCTATCGCAATAATAATTTGGACCACCTGGGGTTCTTTAACGTGCACCTAAATCTAAGTACACGGGTGTTTTTGGCTAGGCGAAACCGTATATGGCTAGGCTAAAACGCCTACGTAGAGAAAACTTTTATCGTCAGCATTGGCTCGAGCGTCGTCGTCTTCTTCTGCAGCTGGCTCGTTCACGCCCCTCGGTTTGCACTCGTGCTCGTGCTCGGCTACCGCTCATGCCACTGCTCCCGCGTTCGTCGTCGTCGTCTTTTTCTACAGCTGGCTGCGTTGCCACTCATCATTCCAGCGTAGAATTTCACTTCTCTTCTGTCGTCGTAATAGGGAGGCCGCGTTTACGGGGGTATGAGCCATTGCTTAAGGGCGTATGAGCCATTCTTTGTCTTACGTAACGAACAGATTCACTTTTGAAGCAATTTAATTTCGAAAAATCGCAAGCGGCAACGACGGGCGAATTCTGCTAACGACGCCGCCGAGCAAACCGAGACATCGAACGCAAGGGAGAACGGCGGACTGCGGTCATATACCGTCAATGACTCGTTCCCTCCGTCACAGCCGAACGTGTGTGTAACCTCATAATTGAGAAATAGTTTAATGAACCCTCGGGATTAACCCAGTGATACACACCGGCGCCGCACGTATTAGCTTCGGTGGTTAACCATCTTCACGGAGTGGAAGGGTGGCACAATTATTAAAAATAGTTTGATTAAAGGAGTGTGCTTGTCTGGGCAGGTTGGTACATCATTAGGACGGGAACAAACAGCGATTGGCACGGGGCGAAGTGAGTATGACAGGAAGGCGCTGAATTTACAACCACTTGTTTATTGTGGGGAATGCAATATATACAAAACACATGGCCGCTCAGTGCAGATAACTTACAAAAAACACGGTATCTGCGCCGGGTTAGGAATGAAATCATCACATCACGAGTGTCGCCATAGCAGGCTGTCACGTGTTTAACAAATAGTTTCTCTCACAGGTATGCAGATAAACAGAGGGTACACTGACACAGGAGTTTCCATGCGATTGGAGACAAAACGCTTCGCGAATCTCACGTGCCCTTTGCTCTGTATATCTACCTAGTATTGTGCATTTATCAAAGAGAGGTTTGCAGTCACATTCTTTGCAGTGCCGGGCTAAACGACTGGGTACAAACCCCTTCATTGAGTACGCATGCTCTCTCAGCCGGCCCTGCTGACAGTTGTTTCAGAAAGGCTTTTGGGGATCCTGACCAGAGGAAGGGCGGGACGGACCTCATGCGAGCACAGCCGTCATACGATATGTCCATGACATTTCCCGTACATTTAAATAGGTCGGCGGTAAAATAGGCATGCGCGTTTTGTTTAGCGCAACGGACTAGCTCAAGGCGCTATACCGCAAAGCCCACAAGGCCCCAGAACAGTAATCTGGGAGAAAAAACACAGGGACACCTTACGTTGAATGCGCATACGAAGTTGTTTATAAGATTCCGCTCAAGTGCAAACTCTGCTACGTTGGCCAAACTGGCCGATGTTTGAAAGACCGGCTGAGACAGCTGCAAGCTGTCTCAGAAAAGACACGGTAGGGTCACTGTATTCACTACAGTGATAACGGCATTACAACGACGCAACCCATTTTATTAAATGCTACTGATATTTTTCACCAGTGCAGTCTTCTTGTTCTTTCTGGGGTTTTACGTGCCAAAACCAGTTCGCATTATGAGGCACGCCGTAGTGGAGGGCTCCGAATTAATTTTGACCACCTGGGGTTCTTTAACGTTCACTGGCGTTACACGGGCGTTTTTGCACTTCGCCTCCATCGAAATGCGGCCGCCGTGGCCGGCATTCGATCCCGCGACCTCGTGCTCAGCAGCGCAACGCCTTAGCTAACTGAGCCACCGCGGCGGGTAGCAATGCAGTCGAAACAAGTATTTTGAAACGTTTCACAAAAATTCCTACACCTCAATCGATTTGGGGGCTCAGAAAGATAATAGAAGCTTTAAATACAACAAACCTTTTGACAACACACTTACAATGCACAAAATTACAGTTTTATAGAATCTCTTTTACTCGGACGCTTGTTTCCCTCCCATAGGTGATCCACTGCATGAGGGGTGTTTTTCATTTTTGCGAAATGAGTCAAATCCACGAAAACGGAAATTAATGAAAACGTGAAAATTTACTGGCGGCTACGAATGCAACGTTATCCAAGCTACTATACACATGTCTGCTAGAGCTACTCTATAGCAAGAAGCAATGAAGAATTATGTATGAAATTTTATGAATATTAGGCTTTAAGTTCGGCCTTTGGCTCTTGTCGTATTGAATCATACGATTGATGCGGTTTTGGCCTGAGAACTTTGATGAAAACGACTTTAAAAAACGTTCCGATTGGATTTACGCAGTACAAAAGCCATTAGAACATTGACAAATATAGACACTGCTATGCTTTATAAACACAGGGCATAATATATAGAGAGAGAATATTTGTCTTCTTGAAAGCTGAAGCAGCCGTTCTTTGTAATCTCTCACAAGATCTTTGTCTTGAGCATAAATTGAATGCAGTAAAAAATAAGCAACGCAACTTGCACTGGGACTGCCATGCTGGCTCAGATTGGGTGGAAATTGCTCGCCTGTTGGGTGCGTGGACTTGGGGCTCATTTTGAGCCGTACACTTCAAGGATCTGGCTCATTTCAGATCCAATGTACGATCTTCTAGCGCCAGCACCCTCAGTTACTGGATCTGAGGGTACTGGTGCTAGGAGGACAATAAAGCACGTAAAGGGTCTGTACGTGCTAGAATAACTGGTGCAAAACAAAACATACTTGGTCAAACTACCACGGCCCATCGAACCCTTTACTTCTGAGCATCTACCTCCACCAGCATTAAATATGTCACCAGGCAGAGATAGACAAAAAAAAAAAAAATCACAGCATATGTAACTTGGCCCCGTTACAGTGCCCCTCTTCACTCCTGCTATGCTTTACTGCATGGCAGATATGCTTCACTGCACAACACAACTGTATTGTGGAGAAGCTGAACATAGGAAATCAATTACAGTCAACGTCCGATTTTTCGGACTCCCTAGGGGCCGCAAGAACGTCCGAAAGATCGGGCAGTCCAAAAAAAAAGTCACAGCATATCCACGGGGTGAATGATGATGAGTGGGCGAAGCTCCGGAGGGAATCATCGGATCTCCCGCTTAAGGGGACGCTAGCACAAACGCGTTAGAAACGTGCAGTACTCTCTAGTAAGGGGGAGCGGCCACAGCGCCTTACGCAGCCATTTACACATGCCGGAACGTGCACCGCGTTTGCCGACGCCATCAGCGTTTATGAATACGGGGGTAAGGCGGAGAGGCCACAGCGTCTTGCACCAGCTTCTTGCACGGGCCGTAACGCGCTAGCACAAACGCGTTAGAAACGCGCAGTCTTTCGTTAATGTTGGGTATTTATTGCCATCGTGGTGCGTGTGTCCATGTCCGCTTCGTGGCGTAGTGGGCTAACGCCGCGCGCTCGGAAGCAAGGGGTCCCTGGTTCGATTCCGCGCTACGGACACAACTTCGGAATTTTTTTTCTCATTTTTCTCAGACTGGTTACACACTACTACTACGACGACGGGGACGGAACGGGTGCCGCTCGTGAGAGATTCTGCGCTCGTGTAGTTCAAGTGGAGCGCCAATGCAGCTCCACTAACGTGAAACGTGGGGAAGTGCGAAGTCGCTCGATGCGCGCCTGCAGCTCGGCGTCCGTCGCATAAAGGCAGTTCCGGAGCGCGCCAGCTGCTTATGAAGCCCTGTTCCTTCTCTCTTGCCACACGGCGCGCGCTGATCGGGTGCAGGAGTAACGCTGGAGTGAGGACGAATCGAGCGCTTGTGGGGTGGTGGCGCCCTGCCTTGCGCTTCGATGGTACCAGACTGCCGTCTGGGAAACAATTTTCACGAGTTTCTGCAAATAATGCACTTAATGGCCTGATCCTTTCTATCTTTTACATTATTCTGAACCGTGTTAGTTTATTTTGAACCGGTTTTGATAAATTTTGCGCTTGTTTTGACCCTGTTTTTGCGCGTGACCACGACGACATGAGATCATATTACATGCCGACAGCCCCGGCAAGATTATCACGTTTTTCACTAGTTCCTGCCAATTATTGCGCTGAATGCTCGATTATTCCTATCTTTTACATTGTTCTGAATCGTGTTAGTTTATTTTAACCTGTTTTGATCAATTCTGCATTTGTTGTGACCCTGTTTTTGCGCGTGACCACGAAGACATGAGATCATATTACACGCCGACAGCCCGGGCCCCTAAAGTGCTTCGCACTTAAAGTAGTGACAAGTGAAACGCAGGGAAGTTAACCAGACTGGGCTCAGTTGGCTACGCGGCAAAGAGAAACACTCGCGTTCTCGTGAACAACGCACACATATACTCACATTACGGTAATACGTTGATTCACATGGTATCGTTTTGCGGAACCATAAACAAGGTTGGATAGCCAGGTAGCTGCCAAACGTTTCGCATAACTTAGTACCGCAGTGCATAGGTCCTGCACATTTCTTTCTTTCAGAAAATGCGGAGACGAGAGCTATCAAGAATAAAAGTCGCAGTTTCGCCCGAAAGGCGCGGCTTCGATTGCGGTAGCAAATTATTGGACAGCTATACGAAATAAATATCGCAGTTTTATCGACCGTATAAAGTTGCAAATAAAGGCATATTAAGTAAATTAACAAGCATGGTGTCACGCTCGCACAATCAAACATAACACATCTCACTCGATGACCGCCGAATGTTGCTGTCAAAACGCTGGAGTGGGGAAGCGTGGCCGTAGCAACGAGCGAATTGACCTTCGTGCTGCGTCTCGCATCAACGCGAACTAATTCGCTAAAACACAGCGTTTGGCATACTGCGTCTCCGTCGCAGATAAGTTTCAAGATAGCGCAGCCCGAGCGGGCACGCGCGGCCGCCCGAGCCGCCCGTATAGTAGAACGAGCCCCCACCCCTGGAGCGTTGCGCGCGACGCAAAACGCCGCAATTCCTTCCCGCTTTCCTCCTTTACTTTCGAGAGATTGAGCCGCAATCGCCGGCTCACCTTTGCTCGCTTTCAAATGCACATACAGCATACGGCGCGCGGAGACGATTTTATCATTAATTCTTGGACTATATACGGAACCTCTCGGCGACGGCATAAATGCGCCTAGTGTGTCCATATATCGCGATAAAAGTTGATTCAGGTATGCGCCAGAAAAAGATACCATTACGTTATTTCCTCCGATATTATTTGCAAAGCACTCGTAATATTTGAAGAAGCATGCTTACAAGAATACTGTATTATTAGCATCCTAATTTTCGAAGGTTGCAGAGATCTGATAACTGACGTGCCGTGGTTGTGGCTGTATAGAGCAAGTAGCCTGTGAATTTCGAGTGCTAACTGCGCGAAAACTGTCTTATGTTCCAGGAGGATTTCCTAGCATCAAGGAACTTTCACATAGTCGATTTAACTTGATCCCTAATATATGTTCAAATAACTGCCTACCGACGTGCCTGCACAAATGTGCATGATCTTGACTTTGCCCCAAATTGTAATGGAGATGCTAGAGTTTCGAAGCTACATCATTATGCGTTCTAAGTGCAAGGACGTTTTGCCTTTGATGTGTGAAAAGGCGCAGCGGGTAACAAGAATGATGCCACAATGGGCATTTTTCCAACGCTATAATGTTGCGATAACAGGTGCCTTTTTTATATCACTTCAGCAGTGGTGCACCACTAACGCTGGCAAATGGTTTACTGTTCACGCAGGATGCATCAACTTTAGTTTCATAAGTGGGTTTCGAAGCTGGTTGCAAAACTGTGGTGTGAGTATGCACGCATTGTAACATCCGCTAAAGAACAGTTTAAGAACCCTGTTTTGAAATACTTTGTTAAGCTCTAAGAACGCTGCAGCAATGATTCGCGCCCGTCTAGGTACTGAATGAAGGAGCTATTTCCTCTAGTTTCATCGTACATTCTACACCTCAGCGCTCTTATGCATCTCGAGACGTTACCAGTTCGCACAGAGGGCCAAGACCATCTTACGCAAGACACTTGCCTTGCCCCACATGTTAATGCGACAGCGACGCATACAGCGTATTCTCTATTTCAGACCCCATTTTCCTACAGCCACAATATAGTCTGCGCTCTTATGCTTGGAATATATATTACTCTTCGTTCAAAAGTTTTGAAGCTTTCGCCACAAGAACATTGTGTGGGAGAAAGGTGGGGGACTAAAAATAGAAACTACGACCGGCCCAAAGATATCCTTTATAGCACGAATTTGCGTCATAAATGGACTAAGCCACCTCCGTGGGAATAGCTACGGTAAGCACTCGCCTCTCGGCGCGCTCTTCGGTCTCCCTGCAGCCCACCTGGTTGCAACAGCTCGCACTCAGACGGGATTCCATTTGCGCCTGACGTGTCGTCTCTGCCGGTGCTGAAACATCGCGGTGTCGTAAGATAACCCTCCAGCGTGGTACTCGCCTTTCTTGCTTCTGTGAGTCGACTAAGCATATTACGCAGCTGCGAGCACACGTCTCAGAAGCACGCAATCGCTCATACATCCTGTCAACATTGACTAACTGTCAGCCTATTGTGCTTATTCCTCCTCTTCTTTCTCTTTCATGGCTTTCTCGACTTGGAGGTACTCTTTTTTTTTTTTTTCGCGCCAGGTTTGACCACGTTTGCATGACACCGGTACATTATACTTAAGGGTGCGCACTTTGCACTTTTATGAAAAGACTTTCCTTTTTTTTTCTTTATCGTGTACAGATCTAGCACAGCCAGCCGGTAAAGGATTTTCACTGTGCGACAGCATTCAGGTGCCACGTGAAACTCGTTAGCCCTTATGGATGGTCGACGAATTATTTTATTCGATTAACAATTAATCGTTCATCGTTTTAGCCTTTAATCGATTAATCGCTTTCGATGCAGGGTTTTTCATCGATTAATCGAAATGTTTGCCGGGCACTTTCAAAAAGGCTGAAACGCAGTTATATACTGTTGTAGGGCCCTGTTTCAATGTTTGAGAGCTGGAACCAAGCTTGAAACACAAGTGTATAACCATTTGATAAAGGTAATCTTTAGGCTTGTTAAAGACTAGTGGCTTTTGACAGGATAAACAATATATGTTATAAAATGGCACTTAGTCAAGAATGAAAAAATTCGGCGGCCCTACCACTCCGTGAAGACGGTTAACCAGCGAAGCTGAAACGTGCAGCCCCGGTATTTATCACTGGGTTGATCCCTAGGGTTCATTAAAGTATTTCTCAATTATGAGGTTACACACACGTTCGGCTGCGACGGAGAGAACGACGTCATTGACGGTATGCCAGCAGTGGGCCGTTGTCGCTTGCGTTCGATGTCTCGAATTTGCTCGGCGGTGTTGTTAGCAGCATTCGCCCGCCACTGCCGCTTGTGAGTCTTCTAAATTAAATTGCTTAAAAAATTAAATCTGTCCGTAACGTAAGGCAATGATTGGCTCATACTCCTTTAAGCAATGGCTGATAGCTCCGTAAACGCGGCCTGCCCATTACGACGACAGAAGAGAAGTGAAATTCTACGCTGGAATGATTAGCGGCTAGCAGCCAGCTATGGAAGCAGACGACGACGACGAACGCGGGAGCAGTGGCACTAGCGCATTCCGAGCATGAGCATGGGCGCAGCTCCAAAGGCGCCAACGAGCCAGGTGCGGAAGAAGAGGACTTCGCTCGAGCCAATGCTGATGACGATAATTTTGTTTACACAGGCGATTTCGCCTAGCCATATACGATTTCGCCTATAGTAGGGTACAAATTTAGAAACAGCAGTTGGCAAAAAAACTAGAGGGACCACGCGGGATGATGATGATGATGATGATGATGATGATGTGTGGTGTTTTATGGCGCAAGGGCCAGTTATGGCCAAAGAGCGCCATGCCATTGTTTGTGAGTGTGCAGTGGAGCGATGAATTCTGAGAAATAGATGAAGTGTGGCTGTAAAGGGGCCTAAAAATAATCGCTGTAAAATGCGTAAAATATACATGCACTAAAATCATGGCAATGACTAATGAGGTGTACTATGAAATGGAGAATGCATTGAGAAAGAATGACACAATATTTAAAATATTGAAGATGTAGTAATTGGAAAGAAGCACTACTGCCTAAACAGAGCCCTTGAACCACAAGGGCCTGGAGGCATGTGCTTATACAAAACTACTATCACAGCAGCATCCTCTGGAGGGAGGATGCGCTATGAATTTATTGGGCTGATAACATGTAGCACAACATCGTTCAAAAAGCCGAGGATTGCTTTGGCGTTAAAAAGTGGTTCTTCACCAATAAACATCATGGGATGAAGAGGGATATGATAGCGGTATGCTACAGGAAAATATTTTCTTCTCTCCGTTTCGGCTTCCCGACACTCCAGCAGGACGTGGAGCACGGTCAGCCTCTCACCACATCTACCACAGGTTGGTGGTTCATCACCAGTGAGCAAAAAATTGTGGGTGCCGTACGTGTGTCCTATTCTGAGACGACAGAATAGGACATCAATTCGTCGTGTTTTCGTAGCTGAGGGCCAGAAACCTAACTGTGGTTTAATCATGTGAAGTTTATTATTTGTTTCAGCGTCCCACAAGTGTTGCCAGTGGCTTCGTAGCTTCTTTCGCAAGAAAGGTTTCAAGTCTGTTGCAGGAACAGCAGTTGTAGGGTTAATAGCCTGAGATGTAACTGATGTGGCCATTTGATCTGCTCGAACATTACCCTCAATGCCTCTATGACCCGGTACCCAGCATAAAATCACATGCTGGTTAGATATATACGCTTTACACAGAATGGAATAGAGCTCATTAAGTACAGGGTTTTTGTGTTTACAGAGTGATTGCAATGCTTTCACAACACTTTGCGAGTCCGTAAATATGATAGTCTTTTTGAGTTTTGATTTCATTATAAACTTTACAGCCGATAATATTGCATAGGCCTCAGCCGTAAAGATACTTGTCTCCGGGTGCAGTACACCGGTTTCCGAAAACGATGGACCGATGGCTGCATAATAAACCCCGGCATGTGACCTAGAAGCGTCCGTGTAAAACTCTGTACACGAGTACTTGGATTGAAGCTCTAGGAAATGCATTTTAATGTGCGCCTCTGGAGCGTCTTTCGTGACCTCTACGAACGATGTGTCGCACTCTATGATCTGCCACTGCCACGGCGGTAACAATTTAGCAGGAGCCATAGGACGATGTTCAAGCACTGGAACACCCATTTGCTCACTAAGATTCCTTACACGTAAAGAGAACGGTTTCCTCGCTGCAGGTCGGTTATGGAAGAGTGCAGCGGCGGTCATATCGTTTATGGTGGAATAAGAAGGATGTTCGTTGTTTGCTTGTACTGTCAGAAAATATACGAAACTGCTATATGAGCGCTGCAGATGGAGTGACCACTGGTTCGACTCTACATAGAGACTCTGGATCGGGCTTGTTCGGAAAGCACCGGTCGCGAGGCGGATACCCAAATGGTGAATGGGGTCTAGTATTTTTAATGCACTTGGCGTTGCGGAGTTATAAACTATAGCTCCGTAATCAAGGCGCGAGCGGACAAGACTGTTGTACAAGTTTAGGAGGCATTTTCGATCACTACCCCATGTTGTGTGCGAGAGAATTTTTAAAAGGTTCATAGTCTTCAGACACTTTGTCTTCAGATATTTAAGATGGGGGATGAAGGTAAGCTTAGAGTCCAGAATTATGCCCAGGAATTTATGTTCACTGCTCATGGATAGTTGCTCTCGATTGATCGTGAGATTTGGTACCGGTGTCACGCCTCTTTTGTTTGAGAAGAGTATGCATGTACTTTTCTGTGTATTTATTTTGAACCCATTTACATCCGCCCATTTAGACAATTTGTTTAATCCAAGCTGCACCTGTCGTTCACAGATAGCGATGTTACATGATTTGAAACCTATCTGTACATCATCGACGTACACAGAATAAAACATGCTGCGTGGAATCACTGTATGCAGGGAGTTCATTTTTACAATGAAGAGTGTGCAACTAAGTACACCCCCTTGCGGCACGCCAGCCTCCTGGGTGAATGTTCTAGATAAAGCATTGCCCACTCTTACGCGAAACGTGCGGTTAGACAAGTAGCTTTCGACTGTATTTAACATATTTCCGCGGACCCCCATCGCAGAAAGATCTCGCAGAATTCCGAAGCGCCATGTCGTGTCGTACGCTTTCTCTAAATCTATAAATACAGAAAGTAAAAACTGTTTATGAATAAATGCATCTCTGATGTTTGCCTCGATGCGAACAAGGTGGTCTATTGTCGACCTACCTTCTCGGAAGCCACACTGGAAGGGGTCTAGTATTTTGTTATTTTCTAGGAAACTGATTAAACGCCGGTTTATCATTTTTTCATACAGCTTGCACAGGCAGCTCGTTAGTGCTATTGGCCTGTAGCTGCTGGCTAAGGACGGGTCTTTGCCTTGTTTAAGTATAGGGATGACTATGGCTTCTTTCCATGAGGACGGGATACACCCAGCCGCCCACATGGCATTAAACAGAGATAAGAGTGTTTTCAGTGTTTCAGGGTGTAGGTATCTAACCATTTCATACATGATACGATCACCACCTGGCGCCGAGTTGTTACAACAAGCGAGAGATGCTTTAAGTTCGGCTAAGTTAAATGGTTGATTGTAAGCCTCACTCGAAAAACCTTTGCGGTTAAGAGGCTTCCGCTCTTCGCGTTCTTTGAACTTCAGGAAAGTGTCTGTATAATGCGATTCACTTGATACATATTGAAAGTGTTCACCTAGACAATCCGCCTGATCTTCCAGGCTATCACCTTGGCTACTTACTAAGGGTAGAGGATGTGACTCCCGGCCTATTAGTTTATTTACCCTATTCCAGACTTTTGTTTCGTCGGTGTATGAATTTATACTGGCAATGTACCTTTCCCAACTCTCTCTCTTTGCACGTCGACGCGTTCTTCTGCCCTGTGACTTTGCTTGTTTAAAATTTATCAGGTTTTCGGCTGTTGGGGAGTTGCGAAACAATCCCCAGGCTTTGTTTTGCTTTTTTTACGTGCTTTCTGGCATTCATCATTCCACCAAGGCAGGCGACGTTTATTAGCTAGTCCATTAGTTTGTTGTATGCACCTTTCAGCAGCGTCAATGATAAAACCTGTTATATACGCCACAGCATCGTTAAAAGAGGCAATGTCATCACGGCTTAAATATGTTATTTGTCGGAAAAGTTCCCAGTTAGCCGAGTCAACCTTCCAATGCGGAACGTGCGGCTAGCATCTATCATGTTCTGTTAAGCCTAGCATAATTGGGAAGTGGTCGCTCCCAAAGGGGTTCTTGAGAACAGACCACTCCAGGTATGGCATTAGTGTACTCGATGCTATACTTAAGTCAATGGATGAATATGTGTTATGTGTAATGCTGTAATACGTAGGCTCTTTCTTGTTAAGTAATGATGCGCCTGAAGAAAACAGAAAATTTTCAATCAGGCGACCTCTCGCATCGCAACGTGAGTCTCCCCACAAAGTGTTATGTGCGTTGAAATCTCCGACAACTATGTATGGCTCCGGAAGTTCATTTATGTAGTTTTGAAATTCAGTTTTATGTAGTTGATAATTGGGAGGGATGTATATAGAGCTGATAGTGATCAGCTTGTCAAACAACACCCCTCGGACAGCAACTGCCTCTAGGGGCGTACGAAGTTTTAATTCCCGACAGGCAATACCTCTATCGACTACAATAGCCACACCACCGGAAGACACGACTGTGTCATCGCGGTCTTTACGAAAAATGGCGTATTGCCGGAGAAAGTTTGATTGTGTAGGTTTAAGGTGTGTCTCTTGAACACACAGCACCTTAGGATTAAACCTGTGTAGGATTTCTTTGACGTCATCGAGGTTGTGTAGGAGTCCTCTGACGTTCCATTGTATTATTTGTGTATTCATGTTGGAAGTGTTTTTTTTGTGCTGTGTGTTTAAAAAAGAGACTAACTTAAAGAGCCCTTGTCAGGCCCTGTGATGCGGGCTTTTTCTTTTTTGGAGCGGTCGAGAGATTCTCGCCGCTCCTTTGGCGCTGGCTGCGCCGTCTGGCTGGAAGATGTGTCCATTGGCTCTTGCGGAGCGCTGGACACCCGCTCTTGAGAGCGCTTTGTTCGCGGTGAAGGCCTCGTCTCGAGGGACAAGGCCTTGGAGGCCACTAGCCCGGAGGTTGATGGCCCCTTCTGCTGGGGTGGCGGAGCAGCGCTAGCTGCAGCCGCCGAGGGGGCGGATGGCGTCGCTGGCAGCTCACTGTGTGTGAGCCGGACAGCCGCCGGAAGCCGCTGTGGCGCTGCCCCCTGACGCGCCACTTCGGCAAAGCTGGTTTTCGGCAGGTGCAATACCCGCCTGCGTGCCTCCTTGAAAGTTATGTTTTCTTTTACCTTAATTGTCACTATTTCCTTTTCTTTTTTCCAGGATGGGCACGACCGCGAGTACGCGGCGTGCTCTCCATCACAGTTCACACAGTGAAGGGTGTTTTCACATGACTCGGCGAGGTGTTCAGTAGCACTGCATTTTGCACAAGTTTGCCGACCTCGGCAGTTCTGTGAGCTGTGCCCGAATCGCTGGCACTTGAAGCATCGCAGAGGGTTCGGTATGTACGGTTTGACCCGGAGCTTGACATATCCTGCCTCGATTGTCTCGGGGAGGACGCTTGAGCCGAAGGTGACAATAAGGTGCTTTGTTTGAATTTCTTTCCCATCGCGTCTTATCGTAATCCGTTTCACATTGATCACATTTTGCTCTTTCCATCCTTCTAAAAGTTCGGCCTCGGTTAGCTCCATCATGTCTTCATCTGAAATAACGCCGCGGATAGTGTTCATAGTTCGGTGTGGGGTCACGGTCACTGGAATGTTCCCAAAAGAGACAAGGTTCTGTAGCTTTTCATATTGCTTCTTATCATGCACTTCCAAAAGGAGGTCACCACTAGCTAGCTTCGTGGCCTTGTAACCGGGGCCTATAGAATCGCACAGACATTTCGCTACAAGGAAAGGTGAGATGACTCTGACGTTCTTTTCTGGTTTTTCAGAATGTATCACATGATACTTTGGAAAGTTTTCACGTTGAAGGCCATAAAACTGGAATACTTCGGTGCGCCCTCGCTTATGAGGGCGATCAGGGAGTTTGGGGAAACAATTCTCCATAGAAAGTAGTCAGTTTTCGGCAGCAACGCCAGTCACCCACCGTGGAGCCCAACAAGGGGACGCCGCAGGTCTTATATATAAAAACCAGCGGTCGCCAACTGTACGTTGCCGCTATAACCAAATATGTACAGCCAAGGTTGGTTGTACCACACAAGGTTAACCCTCGCTGCCAAGAATACCGGAAGTAAAAGAAGTGAGGAGGTGACAGGAAAGATTGAAAGTGAGGGGGAAAGACGAAGATTGCAGAGAGAGAGAAAGACAGGAAAAGGCAACTACCGATTTCCCCAGGGTGGGTCAGTCCGGGGGTGCCGTCTACGTGAAGCAGAGGCCAAAGAGGTGTGTTGCCTCCGCCGGGGGGCCGTAAAGGTCCAAGCACCCGGCATCGGCTCAACCCCCAGGATCCCCCTTTCCCCGGACACGGCTAAGCAACGTACGGTTAAACGCGGGAGGGGCCAACCCTCATGTGCTCGGGTCCGTGGTGTCGCAACACACCAAACGCCTGCTGACACAGACGCCCCTGCGGGGGGACCACGCGGGGTTGTGATACTCCGCAAGCCAATCGCAGAAGCAAACAAAACCGTCGTCATGCGACGTTTTAAAATGGCGTCATACTTGATACGACTGTACTTGTACTTGTACTTTCCACTATAATAGTTAAGTGAAAACGTATAAAATTACGCGTTTATAATTTTATTTTTGTGGTTACCGCCTTATTTAGGTAACAGGGAAACTTTGAAGTACGAACTATTTTCAGCCTCACGGCGGCACAGTGCCTGGCGGTTATAAGGACGTGGGCGGGGCTTCACTGCAGACTTAAGTTGTATTCGACTATAGACATATAAAGCTTCGGTTTAGTAAGGTACATTGCACTACTGAATCCAAGTACAGTACAGTTCAAGAAGAATAAATAAAAATGGCAAAAGTGAAAGGTGAAGTCCAACTGAAATATGCAAGAAATTGCAATGTACACAGGGGAAAAGAAAGTCAGTGGTTTAGGATTTTAAACCACATAATCTTTTCTACAGAGCGAATGCCAATTGGCTGGCATGTTTGGGTGAAACCGACACCTACTTTGAATGGAGCACAACCAGCATGCGAGAATATAGAACTCCATCGCTATGTCAAATACATGGTCAAGCCAGCGCGCATGCTGTGAAACATTTTTAGTGGACTGGGAGTGGTACTACGATCAATGACTGGGTTGCTATTCGCGACTCCAGCAATTCATGCGACACCTAGCGGCGATTGCCGGAAACCTCGTGCGGAGGTCGCAGTGTCGGAGCAGACGCTCCGTCCGTATACTCTTCGCACTGCGATCGGGTGCGCGCCACTATCTACGAAACTCCGCACGGCCGTGGAATTATGCTGCATTTTGAGGCGCCGAAGAGCCACATCGATTGCAAATCTTATCATAAGCTGTGACAACGGCAAATGTTGTGTTCTCAACGTCTTGCTCGCAAAGGTTCTCTGTTTTTTCTTTTTTCTTTTTCAGGCGAGGGTCGGTTTATTGTTTGTGTGAAGAGAACGCGATCCTGTTGCTTGTAGTATATATGTTTGCAGTAAAGCGCTACAGCAAGCTTCAGGGAGTTTGCTTTGAGGCTGTTACTGCCATCGTGATAACGCTCAGCTTATGCGTGCTGCATTATGCAGTTCCATGTGATAACCGGCGTGGTAGTGCAGTTTATGATGCAAATATAAACTCAAGCTTTCCTTCATTAAAGCTGTTATATCGGATACATGCGGCGCACCACTTGGAACTGCCGATTATGGTACATCAGCGAAAATCGGTACAGTGGAGTTTCAGGTGCTCCCGGTAACATCGGTAAATCATTCCATGTAAGCACAACATGTACGCGCCAGCGTGAAAAACATCTATAGGGTGGCATAGCGGTACGCCTTCCTTGCGTCCTCGACACGCTACCCGTATAATTAGTGCAAATTAGTAGGCGCTCATTTCACAATGCGTAATTATCAAAGCAATTGTATCTCATATCAGTGTCTGAAGAAAATTGTAAGTTCAGAGGCGAACGCAGTTTTGGCCACTTAAAGTGCAAGATACGTAAATTATAACATAACATGAAAAATTATTTAGATTCATGTTGCAGTAGCTTAGTTAACATTAATTTACAGAAAAACATTTGTTTTATTTCATTAGTTTACACAGCAGCCATAAGCGACATCTTCGTAGACAGCGGGGAGTAATCAGTCATGGTCAGGCCACGCAGCACAAGCCATACTTGTGCATACATGATGTGTAAATCTGTTTTTATTGTAGTAAGCAGATCTTTCGGTTTCTTATTTGTCGTTTTGTTTTCTATGAGAGAAACAATGCGCCAACTACTGCAATGACTACACTAAGCGAAGCAGCAGTCACGTTGCGCAAATCTTGAATGTAAAATAGATAACAGGAACGCAAAAGTAGCGGGAAAGGTTCGCCACAGATTCGTAGTACATGCTCGTGATAAAGTGCAAAGCTTGATTTTAGGCTCGCTTGCTCTCTGGACTGAAAAGAGAGCGCAGAGTTTGCGCCTTCCCAGAACGAAAATGTGTTAAGGCAACAACAATGAGAAAGTGCGCGCCGGCTGCGTATTTATCCGCATGTCCAGAGGCAGCAGCTGATCGAGCAAGTCAGTGCGCTGCTGCGGGCCATGTTAAAGGTGCCAAACTGAGCAGGTTGTAAGATTTCGGCAATCCTGGCGAGGTCAGCGTGACGTATCCAACTTCGCCGGCCGCTGTCTCGCATGCTCGAAACACCGGACTATCTATCCGCGCCTTAACAGTGAATCAAAGCAGCAGAAACGTGCTTGTACTTTTCCGACCATCCAACAGTGCACGAGTACTTTGGTTTCACGACCAATGGGTTCAAGAATACATCGGTGATTTTCATCAGAATCTCGTCCGGGTCCGCTGTCACGCCAGATGTTTGCAAACACCCTGCGACCAATTCAGCCTCGTTACACACTGTGCCTCTCTCAGATCGGATAGGCGTAAGCTACTCGCTTTTCTTCCATAAAACAGCGAAAACCGGCATCACACTGCAGGAAAACCATCAAACTACACTGTACTGGACATCAAACACAGGGGTTGCGGCGACGCGGGGACCTCCATATATCCGCCATGTTGCACAGTGTAGCCAGACGCGGCCAGTTTTCACAGCGCCCCCTGCATTTTAATTGAGTTGCGAATAGTGTGCCTTGAATTATGAGGGCATTTCAAGCCTCCGGCTTCGCGCAGCGTGGTGGCGTGTGTGTGTGTAGAGGGGGGGTGGGGAGTGCTTGGCTCGGCATCAATCTGCAATCGAAAAGACCGTCGACAGTCGCTCCACCCCAGCCGCACAGACACTGCTCGTGGGCCGCCATTCCAGTACGATTTCAAACTTCTTGTGCACTCCTGCCATAACAACATGTGAACAAGCGCCTACAAGGGCAAAATCTGAAATAAAAGACATGCTCACAACGCTCAGTGAGAGCGTCAAGCAGATAAGCGAAAGGCAAACGCAATTCCAGTCAGGTATTGCAGCTATAGAAGAGCGCACTAGCCAGAGATTCCTGAAGATCGAAGCATATCTTAAAGATACGGTGGTCGCAGCCCTGGATCCAAAGGCCCCTAATCCTCTCGTACAACGCACGAAGTCCAACAGTGTCACTACACTAAATAATACGCCCCAGCTCAAGCAAGTTGGCTGCGCAAACTAGTCAGTTCAAAATGTGGCAATGGAACTGCAGGGGCTACCATCATAAAAAGGCGACCCTGCAGCAATTTATTCGATCCCACCCCGAGAAACCGCACGTTATCCTACTCCAAGAAACGCCAACGTCACTTTGCCCGGGTCTCGCTCGGAGATGAACAGTAACGAGGGGGGGGGGGGGGGGAGAGGTATCGCCACCCTAGTTAGTAACAGGGCTGCGCACATCAGGCACGATCTAAAGATTACTGGTAACAAGATTGTATACATCATGACGGAAACCATTCCAAACTCTTCACTTGACAATCAGAAAAAGCATCTTTATTCTCAATGTCTGCAGCAGCCCTAAAGATCTGAAGCAAACGTTCAAGTCCCTACTTACCAAAGCAGTCAAACTAGCTCGAGACTTACCGTTGATTGTTGCCGGAGACTTTAACGCCCCCTACCACCCTTGGGGTTACCCCTATAATACAAACAAAAGGGAAAGTCTGTGGCGCGAAGCGACGGACCTAGAATTTACGCTCATCACGGACCCAGCATTCCCAACTAGATGCGGCACATCGACATGTAGAGACACGACTCCTAACCTCACTTTTGTTCGCAACACAACGGAATCCACCTGGGCTAACTTGAACCAAGACTTGGGTAGTGATCATAATATATTAATGATCAACTTACGGATTAGGCAGAAGAGACTACGCAAATTTTAGGTCGTGGACTGGGACGAATTCCGTAAAATCAGAAAGAAAGGGTGATTGGAGAAGTCAACCTAAGCTTGGAATAATGCACCCCACAACTAAGGGAGGACGTTGGTGCCGCAACTAAAGAGGTGCTAACGGATCTCCCGATCGACTAGATGGACAGCCGATTGGCGCACCTCATCGAAGCTAAACAATCTCTGCTCAACCGATGGAAGGGTCAGAGAAGGCTGAGAAAGAAAATTGCCGAAACCAATCGAGCGATAGAGGAGCACTGCAAAACCCTCTCTAAGCAACAGTGGGATGAGGTTTGCAACTATATAGACGGCCGAATGAGAAAAGGAGGAACCTGGAATCTGCTGAAGCACCTACTAGACGAAACTAACACAAAATCGAATCAACGCAACACGTTAAGCAAAATCTTGCACATGGCACAGAATGACTCATCCAAGTCGGAAGTTATTGTACAGCTAGTGAATAGGTACCTATCCATCGAGGACACGCAGCAGCCACCTCCTCGATTGGAATATACGGGAACACACAACCCAACTTTAGATGCTGAATTCACAGTAGGAGAGGTCAGGGTGGTTTTTCACGATCTTAATGGGAAATCTGCCCCCGGTCGCGATAGGATAACAAATAAGATGCTCTGCAATTTGGATGATGACTCCATAGAGTATTTGACACAACTGAATAATGAGATGTGGAATAGCGGTGACGTTCCTGGCGAATGGAAGACCGCGAACACCACTTTAATCCCAAAGCCGGGCAAGCCCCCCGGCCTCGAGAATCTACGACCGATCTCACTCACACCGTGCGTGGGAAAGGTTGCTGAACATGCAATACTGAATCGATTATCTCGGTACCTGGAAGAGCACCAGGTTTACCCTCACACGATGATCGGCTTCAGCCCTGGTTTATCTAAGCAAGATGTCATGCTCCTACTCAAGAACCAAATAATCAGTCACAAGACTAGGGACACGAGAGCGATACTGGGACTAGACACGGAGAAAGCCTTTGATAATATCCTCCATACATATATACTCAAAACTATTTCAAACCTCGGTCTGGGTAGTCACTTTCATCAATACGGCGAAGCCTTTCTCAGTGGAAGGATGGCTACGCTCAAGGCTGGGGACCTAACATCAGATACAATGAAGCTAGGCGACCGAGGCACACCCCAAAGAGCAGTCATCTCACCTACTCTCTTTAATATCTCCATGATAGGTCTCGCTAGAAGACTCGAAGGCATCGAAGGCATAGAATGCACCATTTACGCGGATGACGTCACGATATGGTGTACTGGAGGCAGCGACGGAGAAATAGAACAAAGATTACAAGAAGCCGTAAACGTCACTGAAGAGTACCTCATCCCAACGGGACTCCGATGCTCACCCAACAAATCGGAACTACTACTATACAAGCCTAATCAAAGAGGCCGCAAACCCAGGGGATGGATTCCTCCTGGGGAGAACGATATAAAGCTCTATACCAGGAGCGGAAGCGTCATCCCAAGGGTGGATTCCATCCGGGTCCTGGGCTTGGTGATAGAAGCCAACGGGTCTAATAATCGAACGATTCTATGTATCGCTAAGAAAGTGGACAACGCAATTAGGCTTATCAAAAGAGTAACTAACCGCCGACATGGGCTTGAAGAAGACAACGTCGTTAGACTGCTTCACGCCTTTGTGCTATGTCACTTCACCTACGTAGCATCCATGCACAAGTGGCAGAGATCTGAAAGAGGCAAACTCAATGCATTGCTAAGGAAGGTAATCAAGGTAGCTCTTGGGCTACCTATGTACACGGAAACCGAAAGACTCGTGCAACTAGGAATGCACATTACACTGGAGGAAATAGCCGAAGTACAAGAAAGAGCCCAGTTCTTTAGACTCTCTAACACGCGATTAGTAAGACTAATCTTCAAACGAATTGGTATACCAATTACAGCAATAGATAACAATCATAGAGAAATTCCCCAAGATCTTCGGAGGAATATCACAGTCATGCCTGTCCCAAGGAATGTTCACCCGATTCATAACGTGGGCAGAAGGCAAGCCAGAGCCCAAGCCCTGCTAGAGGAAGCTCAAAATCAGGCTGAAGAATGCTCGTTCGTCGACGCGGCTTTCATGCCCAATAGACGTGCCTTCACAGGAGCCCTTCAGAACGGCAAAGGTGAAGTCGTCAACTCGACTTCCACGTACACCACGCAACCAGACATTGCAGAACAAGTAGCCATCGCATTGGCACTTTTAGACCAAAAGACATCCAGGATACACAGCGATTCTAGGGCAGCCGTCCGAGCATTTACCAAAACATTCATCTCTAGACAGGCACTGGCAATTCTCGACGGAAAGGTCGTCAAACCCCACACGATCATCTGGTTTCCTGCTCATATG
Organism: Dermacentor silvarum; assembly: GCF_013339745.2. Classification (NCBI taxonomy): domain Eukaryota; kingdom Metazoa; phylum Arthropoda; class Arachnida; order Ixodida; family Ixodidae; genus Dermacentor; species Dermacentor silvarum. The sequence continues at coordinate 119,113,362 of NC_051155.1, forward strand.
GGAGAAATCAACGGTGCTAACGTGAACCTCAACGAATCAGCCGACAATGCTGCACGAGGACTTGCTAACCATGCAGCGACAAGGCAAGAAGATGCTGAGGTTCCTGATTACAAGGACCTCCTCCTCACGTACAACGAGCTACCAAGCACTTCTACCTACAACGCAGGGTCTTCCCCCCTCCGCACAGTAAACTAAATAGAGCTCAGGCCATTACGCTAAGGCTCTTACAAACGAGAACTTATCCGAACCCTTTATTAATCAACAAGATCTATCCGGAGATCTCTACTCATACAACATGCGATAAATGTAACGACACCATAGACCTAATTTATATGCTCTGGCGTTGCTCCGGGTTACGCAGCGACAAGGACAACACTGAAGAGCGGTGGGACGCAGCTCTACGCAGTGTCACATTAGATGAACAGCTATGGGCAGTCCAACGGGCCCGCGAAGCGGTCGATAGGCTAGGCCTTTCGGTACAAACGTGGGAGCGGCCCGCTTCGGGCTAGGAAACTAGCGCGACCCAATGGACCAAAATGAAGTTTTTTGCATCGATCCATCCATCCATCCATCCACTCCTGTCGAACTCTCGAAAATGATTAATCAAACAGGCGTAATCGATTCAGTCGATTAAATGAAAGGTGGACATCGATGACGTATAATCGTTTTTCGGGATACTTTTAATCGAATAATCGATTAATCGTACCAACCCTATTAGCAACGCGAGCCTTTACGGTCAAGGTAATTAAGTCGCTTTCGCGGGAGCATTCGTAGTCAGCAAGATTGACAGTGCGCCGTAATCATTAACCATACCCTCAGTATTTGATGCCGTTTTATTAGATGGCAGTTTTGAATAAAAGCAGCATGAATAACCTGAGCGAATTGCACTCGTCTGTTTCTCCGGACATCATTGTTCAGGGGTTTGTGTTTCTGCCTTCTAGGTGTATCTTGTTTTCATTCTGGAACGTGCCGTCAGACATGTTTACCAAAAATTACATAAAGAAATCAAATCAACGCATGCTTGAAACATGCTTCTTGGTGTAGTAGTGCTTTCCCTCAAGGATAGGTGCTTTATTTCTATATGAATTCCCTGGGGAAAACGTTTGATGACTTCCTTTATCTGGAGATAGAAGATGGGTCCCATATTCTTCGAACAGCCACGATACGAAAGAAAGTTGCTGTTTTAAGCCATATTCCTAATGTCCCTATGGTGAAAATGCAAGAGAAAGGGACAACAGAAGAAACGAAGACGAAGACAAGCGCTAACTATCAAATCGTCAATTTTATTTCGTCTGCATATGAACCTGCATATGAGATTATCACCCACTAACATTTCTTGGCTGTACAAACTACTCTATGCTATTTATGAGAGCACTTCATTGAGTGTTTTACCACTAGTGAATTGTTCTGGCTTGATAATAACGGCTCCAGTGCTACGAATAAAGGTCACAGCTTACGCACCCCTTGCTTCCATTAAAATTTGCACACGAGCACATCTCAAGATGCCTCGAACACGGGCGCTGTACATTCATCGATAGTTTAGCGATGTCTGATAGCTGAACAACTGGACGTCTCAATTTCAACAATTCCAGAAACAGTTTAAGCGAGGCTGTATAATACAGGATCTACCAATACTTATCTACCAATACAGGATCTACCAAAATGCAGACATAAGTTCCACAGACTATCGGGCCGCCCTCTTCTGCTTGACGTTGCCACGAGCAAACGGTGAGCTCGTTCAACACACCAAATGTTTACATATAGAGGCCTCTAGAAGTCTGCACATCGACCTGGCACTCTGGCTCACTTCGGCACAGTGGACGACGTTGAGCTTGACGGCGAGCTGGAATAGTGCGCGGCGACGCATTTGACAGGCTGCTCCTGTAGGGTGAAGCCATGGCGGCTCGGGTCCGGAACCCGACAGCCCGTCTTCAGCTCCCAATCCCGGTGGCGATCTTGTTGCTGCATTGCTCCATGAATCTCTGCTGAGTTCCAAGTATTCCCTAGCCTGGCGAAGTCACGAAACGCAAGAACAGGTTGTCAGGTTGCTCTAGTCGGGTGAAGCCATAGTGACTCGGGTCCGGCACCCTACAGTCCGTCTTATGCTCCCAATCCTGGTGGCGGACCTATTTCGCGCGTCGCTCCGTGGATCCTCTCCGCGTTCTACAACAAGCCTTGTGGTTTTCTCATTTTTGCGGTTTCGTCTTTCTCCATGACTGGTCGTCCTCGAAGCTCCATGTTTTCACTCTTGACAAGCGACTACGGATAAACTGCAATGGTTTCCGCGTGCTAATAGTTACTTCTGTTCATGTGCGCATTTTCTTTGCACAACCATCGGTTCGTTATAATTGAAGCAAAATAATTGGTGCAAGATAATTTCAAACAGCCTCGTCACAGAATATTTGCTAATTGGCCTGCGGGCGCATGTCGTCCATTCTTGACAAGAAATTCGATAACAAGAAATTTAGGCACTGCGCGGGACACTTACGAAAAAAAAAATATAAGAATGGTTGCCCTCCATTGCAGCAACCACACACTCGCTCTGAAAATTTTAGAGTCTTAAAGGGACACTAAAGAGAAACATTTATTGATTTACACTGGTCAATATGCACTGAAACTCAATTTTTGTTAATTTGCACATATGGAGTTGAATATTATAACAGAAAACGATGGTTGCATTTTTTAATTTTTTTTGGCCAAACGCCAGCGCGGGTAAGTCAGTGTGACGTGATGGATTTCGAATTATTTTCTCGTATTTCGACCACTGTAGCTCAGTAAGCGCATTTTAAACTTGCTAATTTCAGTCTTGTTCCATTTGAGAATAAAATGCTGTGCATCTTTATAGACAAGTTAACTAGGCCGGCGTAGACACCGTCAGTATCTGTGACGTCATGGCGACCCGGTGCAGGAAGTTGATGGTGGCGTCGCCACTCGTCATCTCTATCACAGCCTCACATTGTTAGTAAGAATGTCTTTTTCGGTATTGTGGAAAGGTAATTTAATAATAAAGATCAACTTTCTTTTTACTGTCCCGTTAGGGTGCTGCTTGTGTCTTATAAACATTACGCTAACCACTACATCCGTAAATAATTTTTGCTCTACATGACAATGTGCTGACACTATACGTGCGATCAGATGAGCTGTAGGTGAGAGATAGATATAGATAAGCAAATAGATAATGTGTGGGCTACATTCAAGAAAATGAAAATGTGAGCCGCAGTTCGCCTGTTAAGCTGGATCGTGTTAGTTGCTTTGGGTCGGCACACAGATACGTACAAAGGAATCCAAAATGTTCAACGACTTGGAAGACTCACTCAGATATACATATAGGTAGAATTACTTCGTATTCGGCTATAGCTATACGCCACGTTTTCTTTATAAGTCGCTCATTCGCGATTTCTTTCTGCACTGTACTTATTCAAATGAGAACCGATATATGATATAAACATCATCACGTGCAGAGGAATATGTAACGTGTCTTTACAACGCCTAAACGCCACGACCCACGATTGCTAATGAAATTGCAGCCTGAACGGTTTTGCTGATCTTTGCTCAAAACGAAAAAGAAAAGAAAAAAAGAGACAATATCGCCAGCGATTTCCTTTTCTTAGATTTCCTAGATTTTATCAGCTGTATTGGCACATAAAGCAAAGTGAATGATGGTATAGCAACGCATGAAATGTTGAGAAACGCGAGCAAAGTGGGATGGAGGCGCGAAAAAGTTGCATAAAATTCCGAAAATCTACATAATCAGCAAGGAGCAGAACGAGCAAATTAATGCAACTGTCAGATATGTACCGGTAATCCATAAATAGTTGTTTTCGTGTAGCGCCTTGATAACGACCTTCGTTTGCCTGAACTGCGAGATACCCGCCGGATGGCTCAGTCAGGTAAGGCGTTGCGCTGCTTTGCGCGAGGTCGCGGGGTCGAATCCCGGCTGCGGCGGCCGCATCTTGATGTAGGCGAAATGCGAAAAAGCCCGTGTCCTTGCGTTGTAGTGCACGTTAAAGAACCCCCCAGCTTGTCAAAATTAATCCCTAGCCTTCCACTACGGCGTGCCTGATAACCAGAACTGGTTTTCGCACGCAAAAACCCCAGAAAGAAGAAGAATGAACTCCGGGATATCTGTATTTTTTTTGTTTTGTTTTTTTTTGGGGGGGGGGGGGGGGGGATGGGGGTGCGCACTTGCAAACGCATACAAATAATGCCTGGCAGGAGCGGGTTCTTTCTGGTGTGGCTTGCGGCTACAAGTTACTTTTCATGCGCCAGACGTCACCATAAAACATATTGCGCATTTATTTGCTTCGCGCTTGCATCATCGGTGGTAGTACATGAGTATGCTCTCTTCCGGCATCGTTTCTCGCGTTGCCCAATATGGAGAGTTGCGCAACGCTGAACTTCATGCGTGCACACCATTAAGGCATCATTAGTGTTCGCAGTGTTCAAATTATGCTTACACGCCAAAGCAATCACTACTAAAGCCTAGAAGATGTTCGCGTGCTGCGGATTTTTTTCGCTCATATATTAGTCGTTTGGAGGAAGCTTCTTCACATTTTTCCTCCTGAACCATGCACATATAAAAAAAAGCGCCTGAGCTGGGAGAATGACGCAATAGCGACAGGAAACCGTAATTATCTTGCACACCAGCTATCTCATCCCCACAGCCAAGGACCACTCACTCCAAGCTGCCCCCCCCCCCCCTCCCCGGTCCACCACGGCACACCTTGCACCTTTATTGCTTATCGCTGTCTCCCTATAACGAGTATATTTTGCCGCATGTTTAACGCAGCTTTTACAATAAAGATCGCGTAGGGATATTTTATCATGTTGCTATGAGAAACCTTTCCCGTCTACGACGCTTTGCACACTGATTGCATTTGTACCAGGAGAACGATGCATTAGAACTTATTTGTAAGCGTGGGAAGATAATGAATCCGAAATACGAATCTTCTGGTGGTTTCAACTATGCACGACTTCAGGCTAAATTTGATCGCCTGCACGCAAGTTGCTGACGTCTTTCTCAGAATCGTCATCTGAGCCCTTATTCTTGCTACGTTTGGACGATTGTTATACGGAATATTTTCATTGCGCGGATGGTATTAGTGGCAGGTGGCATTGAGGGCGGAGTAGAAGTTTTATTAAGGGCTTGTATGATTGTGCTCCGAGAAACTAAACCACCATGTATTTATTGCGTTTTATAACAATGTCGTTTTCCTTAATGAAATATGGAAAGAGGGCCTAATGCTCGTATATTGTTGACGCCTACTTCTGTTTTCTTAAGAGCATAAAGATAATGAAAAGTTAAAGTTGAAGGAAACAGAAAAGAAAAAGGAGGAAAATAAGAATAAAATGCACAAGCACACAACGTAGACAAGATAAATAGCACAAGCTGTCTTGCTAGTAGGACAGAATTAATTGGTGAGGTTCGAAATGCCCATGTCCACAACATGTGAACATGAACAACAATATTGTTATTTAACCAATACACTCTGCTTACATTACGTACATTACGGCTAAGTGGCCTTTAACCTTGTTCGGTAAAGAACGAACGTCAAAGGTCTAGTCTAAGCCATTTTAAAACACGCGGCTTACGCTGACACCAATTATGACATTAAAGACCATTCAGTGCAGAGAAATACCTTCTCCACAAAACCAGATTTTGAGGTCTAGGTGAAAATAGGAGAGTAAAGATACAGTAAAATTTAGTCGCAGGATATTGTCAGTTTCGGGCATTTAGGCACGGCTGTCTCTATTCCTAAAGATAGGGGTGCGAAGGCAAAAATGTATGTTTGTTTGCTAAGATTTATGGCAATGACAGTGAACAGAAACTCGCAAAGTGACTATTGTAATTAATAATTTCTCGGTTTTCTATACTGCAAATGTGAATTGAGGACACTAACTGCTCAACGTATGCCGATTTCAAGGGAATCTTCTTATAAGGTCATTTCCCAGATATTTTCCCCGACGTCAACGAAAAGACCGATTGTTTTCACCCCTATTTTTCCGTACGCAGGGCTCAAGCCAGGCTTTGCGGAAACGTGATACCGCGACTGTCAATGCAACTGGGCGCAACTTTGATGACTGTGATTTTGAAAGTTTCGTCAAAAAAACCTCGACGAATTCTCTTAAACAATAATTATGAAGGACGTTACTCTACATCTATCGCTAACTTGCCTTTCAAAATGTAATAATTGTGAGTGAATACTGATTTTACAGCGTGAGCATTAGGACTAATAAATACTTTTCAACAGCAGAGTTGTTTAAGCCGACCGTCAGTCCGTAATGCATGTATAACACTGGGCCGATCGTGGAGGTCGTGCAGAAAGGGTCCAAGCGCAACGGCATATACCCCTGGGAACTAGCGAAGCTGAGCCTGGCTAAGTCTAGATAAGCATGGTTGGGACTACTTAAATTAAGTCAGTCATCGATAGCCAATTGATTTATTGATTATTGATCGATATTCGATCAATAATCAATTAATTGCGGGATATGCTGGTTATGACTTGGTAGTGCTTAGCCTAGCCCAAATACGTGGCTGATACCTTGCGATAGCCAATCGATGACCAATCAATAGCTAATTCATAATCGATCAATAATTAATAAATTCCTATAAAACGCAGGGGATGACTTGGTAGTGCTTATAGCCTAGCCCAAATACATGGCCAATACCTTGCGATAGCTGATCGATAGCCAATTAATAGCGAATCGATAATCGATCAATGATCAGTACTAATTCCGGAAAATGCTGGGGATGACTTGGTCGTGCTTAGCCTAGCCCAAAAAAGCCAGAACTAGCTAGATGCCCAACGGCTCCGCTGTCTCTTTAGCATTGCGCCTCCAGTGCAAGCTACGCTATATATATTTTTTGGACGTCTCGTGTGGGCTGATTCTACCTCTTCACTCCAGATAAACAGCGTTTGTCCGTTAAGGGGGCAAATCAGCTGCTTCTGTAAGCCCGTCTACAGATGTAAACGTCTCTAGTAACATTATACGAACCGAGACGTCTTAAGTTAGCCACGGTGACATCAGTGCGTGGGTTTCATATCAGACAGCCATAGCATAAGGCCCGTATCTAGGAAACAAATGTTTAATTAACCTTGAATTTCTATCCAGATTTGTCCCATCTCATGGCCTTTGCTTCCGCGTTTTTTTTCTGTCACATTTCCCTAAGTGCAGGGTAGCCAACCGAAATCAGTTTACATTAATCTACCTGCCTTCCAAGCGTCATTTGTTCATTTCTCTTCATATCCCTAGTTCTGGATCGAGACGACGGCTGTTTTTAATTTGCGGTATCTCTTACGCGGAAAGATGACATATGAAGAACGGTTAAAGAGAAATTTGCCATCTACCCGATTTCAGCACGATGCTGCAATGTAAAACCCAGTACGGGTGGCTCTGAAAATTTTTCGAACACGAGTTTCCGAGACACACGCATTGGATTTATTTCTATCACCCACCTTCCGCTGTACTGATTTGCCATGAATTCAAATCTAGAGCGTCGGTGCCTAGACGCAGCTATTGCAAATACTAACAGTGAGTAACCTATCGACCAAGCATTTCAGAAGGGAAATTGCGGAGTTCGGCTGGCGTGACCGTGTTGTCAGGTTTGGCTATATATAGCCAAACATAACCCCCCCCTCCCCCTCCATTCTGTGCGCCATTGTCTGACCCGGTGGCTTTGAACTTTGATGTACTTAAATTTACATCGCGCTTCACTGTGACACACCAGAACCCCGTGAATCGGAATAAGCCTGGAAATAGACGGTTTCTCACAGTACACTGTTGTAACATCGCTATGCTCAGACAGCAATAAAACAGGGTCGGGCGATCGTGGCGCCGACATGAAAGAAACAGGGGTAGATGACAAGCTCCAATGTGTTCATCACCTTGACTTCTTGGTGAACTATCGCGCCAGGGACAGCTTTTGACCTACTTCACGTTTCTCACACTACCCTTTACTGCCATTTTCCTTTTCCTGCGAGATGAGTTTTTGTTCGTTCTTACATTAGAGGTTTATTTCCATAGGTTAGACTTAAGATCGATTCCTCCTCGGAGAGGAGAATCGAACCATGGGGAAGTGGGCCAAGTATGCGAGAAAGTATAAAAAAGAATGTCAGCGACACACCGAGGCCAAAGTGGGTCCTGGTGCGTTTACCTATAGACCTTTTCACTGATTTCAAACATAGGCCCTACACGGCTTCCGGTTTTGCCCACTGACGTAGCTGCTAAATGGAAAAGAAGCAATCATGCGTTAAAACATAAGCCCTCAGATTTGCGACCCTTTTCCCCTCTATGTACATAACCATAGTTTTACAAGTGCAGTTTCCAATGAGTTACAAAAAATGTAAGTATTAGCCTTGAGGCATTAATTATGCGTCATTCTCTTAATTGAAAACGTAAAAAGATACTTTCCGTACACTGAAACAACTTGGAAACATGCTTTTTGTTCCCGCGTAGCAGACTGATAAGGCACGTGACCGGAAGTTTCTTGAGGGCGGCACGCTCGCTGCTGTTATCGTGACCATAAAACCGTCTACAGATGGTTTGCCAGTAAAGTGACAGTGCAGGTACTTATTGTGCTAATATCGAAACATGTTTGCCACAATGTCATCAGTGCGCCACGTCACATGAGTATCCCCCAGTGCGTTAGCTTAGCAGGTGAGGTGTCGCGCTACTGGCTAGAGGACAGGAGTTCGATTCCCGGCCACGGCGGCCGCATTTAGATCAAGACGAAATGTAGGAACACCCGTGTACATAGATATATGTGCACGTTAAAGAACCCCAGGCGCTCAAAATTAATGCAGAGTCCCCGACTGCTTCATGCCTCTCAATCATATCGTGGTTTTGGCACGTAAAACCCCAGTAATATGAACCATGTTGGTATTAGCATATCAACATGGTTTGCTTTTTGACAGTAACTGGTTTTCACAGGATTACCATTGTTATCAATTTGACGTTTACCTCTGCTCTTTGTGAGCCGTCACGGCTTTTGCCATTTCGAGTGAGTTACGTTCAAGACGTGCTCTTCAACGCAAATGACAGCGCGCTTCTTACATTGGAGTGCTGTTTTGTGCAGCAAACAACGTTTAAAGTTTCGCTTACACCGATTGAGACAGCGAGTGGCATCTGTTGTTTCTCACTTTTTTACGCATGTTCTTGGCGTGCTAGAGACCTAATATGGCGGCCAGGTTGATGTAAATGGAAACTAAAATGTGTCCCAGCTAACCCGTGCCAAGTTAATTAACGAGAAAACAAGATAGGATGATGAGACAAATACCTCGACATATCATAACGCGAAACGCTGGTTTTTTGCTCCTAAAAAAGAAGCCGTGGGCGCGTCACCGTGACAGACCGCTGGACAGCTGAAGTTTTTCTACGCAGTAGGCAGATGTCACGTGGGAGCTCAATGATGCTAAAAAATGTCACAGTTTCGCCCTAAGGGCGAAGCAATGAATGCGATAGCAACACAGCAATGTCATACGAAGTAAGGTGAGCGGCTTTGGTAACAATATGAATTGTAGTAAACATGAGCTGATTAAGTAAGCAGGTGTGCTGCGGCGTAAGTAGACCGACATGAAGAGAGACTCGATGACCACGAGACCCTTATAAAAATGACTATTGAAATGTTGTTGGCATATTGTTGAGGAATTGTTGACACAATATCCTTTCAATAATGTCTCAATAGTTATTGAACGTACACAACAATACCTCAACAATAAAGTCATTGAGCGCTTCACAACAGTAAAGTAATTGACTAGTTGTTGTTGACATATTGTTGAATAATGTTGAGTACTACTGAGAATTTTTGAGCAATATTGACATTAAATATATATCTGAAACACACACATGTAGACGTGTTTGTGTTTTACACATATATATCGTTTTATTGTTCACTTAATCACCACTAAATATATAGCGTGTCACATAACTTGAACCAAATGCTTATCTCTCGAGTCGTAACTGGGGGAGCTTGTGGCAAGACGACGCTGCCGCAGGCATTCCGCTTCGTTTGCCCTAAATTCAGGGTCGGCGGTTCTTCGCTGACGTTTCGCCTGGGCTTCGGAAGCCGTCACGCTAGAATCAGCATGCTAGAATCGGACGACAAGCTTCGCTTACTAGAATCGGACGACAAGCTTTGCTTACGTAAGATATGCCTTTGCTTACGTAAGATGCTTACGGCGACAAGCTTTGCTTTCAGATATATATTCAATGTCAATATTGCTCAACACTTCTCAATAATACTCAACATTATTCAACAATATGTCAACAACAATTAGTCAATGGCTTTACTGTTGTGAAGCGCTCAATAACATTATTGTTGAGGTATTGTGTACGTTCAATAACTATTGAGGCATTATTGAAAGGATATTGTGTCAACAATTCCTCAACAATATGCCAACAACATATCAATAGTCAGTACTCCATTTTCTCGACAGAGGAAGGGCTGTTAACTTTGTCTCTTTGGGTCCCACGTATGACAAGGGCAGTTCAAGGAAGCGTTAGAGGTCCCCGTGCCCACAGGGGATATGTGCCATTGAGCTTGGACCCTTTCTGCACTGCCTCCAGGATCGGCCCACATGAAAAGGGTGTCATTGATCTTGGACCCTTTCTGCACTGCCTCCAGGATCGGCCCACTTTATCTGCCCCTGTATCTATCTGCCTTTTGAACGTTGCTATTGGAAATGACAAAACTTCAGCGTAATAGAAGTTACAGCTTGAGTGATATTGTCAAGAAACATTGGGAAGAACTCGCAAGCAATATTTTTTTTTGTAATTTGTTTGGAGAGTAACTAGCATGTGTAGTAAAGGGTTGGTGCCAGAGACCGCCTTTTTTCAAGTTTGACTGGTTGCTCGGATGACCTCGTTTTGTTCTCGCAACTTGTCATAGTGGTTTTTGATGTGTGGCAAAGCCAGTGTCAAGCAGACACCATTTACTATTTCGTTTGCTCATACGTTTCGTTTATATCAAGTACAATGCATTGCATGTACGGTACGCTATATCGCACTCTACGTCCATGCCACGGTTGTACTCGTGCCTACGGGTGACAAAATTTCATTTTCAACTTGCCGGCATGTTCTCGTTTTGAATGCCCGGATAACAGCTTTGGCTTTTGGCTCAAGGTCACTTGAAGATCGCCGACAACGGGAGCTAAAAGCATTTCATGCTTAAAAGAGTAGGCAACCTTAAACTTTGACTTAGGTGTTTCTTTTCTGCACTCGCATCCCGGCGTTGGTGTTCTATGCTTTGGTAAACAGTAATAAGTGATTTCTGATCAATTATAATTATTCCAGACACTTCAGTAACTCAACTTGAACTAAGCTTATGCTTTGATATCATGTCTATAAAGAAACCGATGTATTTTGCACTGTACTACATTGTTTCTTTTTTTTCCTGATTTATTTTTAATCTGGTCTCAGCTAATTAGTTATAATTATCCCAGACACTTCAGCAAGTCCGCTTGCAACAAAACTTATGCTTTGATATCATATCTATAATGAAAGTCATGAATTCTGAACTGAACCATTTTTTTTTCTATTTTTTTTTTGTATTTACTTGGATTGCATCCCCGGTCGTCTCAGCTAATTAATTCTAATTATTCCAGACACTTCAGTAACTCAACTTATAGCTAAACTTATGCTCTGATATCATATCTATAATGAAATTCGTGAATTTTGTACTTTACTATTTTTTTCGATTTATTTTCCCCTCTTGATCATCTCAGGAGGTGAACCGAAAGTACTGTCCAAAGAACAAATGGCACTCGACGCTCCTGCCACTAAAAACTCCCGATACAGCTTTCTATTGCTCAATGCGTGCAACATAAAATTGATTTTCTCTCTTTTCTTTTTTTTTTTTTCTAGCGTGAAAGAAGCCCGCGAATACACGCAAAATTGCCGCACAACTAGCCGCTCGAGGCACTATGCGTGTATCCGCGGGCTTCTTTCACGCTCGGAAAAAACCCTTTTAATGTACCACGTATTGGGCAACAGAAAGCTGTATCGGGAGTTTTTCCTGTTGCTCTATAATTTTCTGATTGACACTTTTCAGCTAAATATAATATCTGAGAAGCTAATTATTTAGTATTAATTGATTAATAATTATTAATTATAATGCTTATCTAATTAGTTATCTAATGTAAAAAATTGAGTATCTATAAGCGACGGCAAACAACATTACCTTGGTTCTGTCCAGCTACGTGGCATTTGCCTATATTTAAGTGTCGGTGCAAGAAAGTTGGGACACCCTGTATATAGTGGGTGTTAAAAATTATAGGCTTTACGAAAATTTTTAAAAATCGCTTGTAGCAGGTAGCATAATTCTTATCACTTAGCTTGGTTATTCGAAGAAACAGACATTAGTAACACAAGAAATTGAAACTAATATTCTAATAATTAACAAAAAATTACTAATGAACTTCTTAGTTAATTATCTTACGACACATATTGCAATATATGAATTGTAGCCGGTAAGTTTGCAAGACGCATCCACCTAAAATTAATTTCCAGTATAATACCAGTTTCGAGATATTATTGCCCAAAGTGTGGGACGAAATACATGGGCGTTTTAGTTACTTTAGTTAGTTACGTTTTAGTTATGTATAAAACAGCATTTTGGTAACAAATTAAGTGTAACAACAGTGCATTTTTACGGCGAGTTTGATGGCGCATATCTCCAAACTGGTGTCATTCTGGAAATTCATTCCAAGTGGATACGCCTGAAAAGATCACCGGCTCAAATTCGTAAATCGCAATATGTGTCGTAAAGTAATAAAATAAGAAGTTAATTAGTGATTTCTTTTTAATTAGTTGAATGTGTGTTTCGATTGCTCGTGCTACTAATGTCCGCCTCATCGATTAACCCAGCTCAATGATAAGAATTATGCTACCTGCCACAGGCGATTTGTAAAACTTCCGTAATACTTAACAATGACCACCCTGTATATATATATAGACACCACATTGAAGCACAAGACAAACGTCCCAACAAGCAGTGACCAATGACCGATGATTGGGCACCTCCTGGATTCCCATCGGCTACTATTGTAAGTGGCCAGTGCCCTGTCTGTGTCAGAAAACGGCATTGCCTCCATGTTAAATATGGGCAAGATATCTTGGTGGGAAAAGTAGTATGTAAGCATAATCAATAAATATGTTTTTTAAAGAGTGCGTTTCGTTTAGTTGTTAGCCCTTAGCGCACAATAAAATGAAACAAGTTTGGGTGATCTCTGCGACGTGGTGTCCATATTTTACATGAAAGCCTAGGTCTATTCTGTAACACGTAGAGACGGGGTGCTGGCCAGGGTGCTGGGAAACTGCTTGGCCACCAAGTACAATCTACGCTGTTATACTTTGCCGGTAGCAAATCGTAGCGCAGAAGCACAGGTACAAATGTTTAATCAACGGGACGGCATGCTGTCTACCGTTCCTCATGATGTCAAACTAACAAGCACGAACAGCGACAATTGTGTACGTTGCTGGTCCGTAGTTCATTTCGCGCCGGTTGCTTCACGTATTAAAATAAATATTTCTTTTTAATACAAACGATTAAAACTGTGCGCGCACACAGGGCGCGACATTTCCGACGTTTGAATTTTGCACTATTTCCCGCGCGCTCCGTACGTGACCGGCCGGCGCACTGCGTTACCGCGATAAAGAAAATAGTTCCTCAAGGAAGCTAAGCAGAAAATTTTCACACTCTTGCAAACCACAGAAATTGTTAAGAAATACCATTATATTACAAGATTTGTTAATAAATATGGCAATTCACATCTATGAAAGCGTGGATTTGTATGCGCGTTTTTGTGTGAATGCGCGCTTGCGCTGTTGACTCTTTGGCGGATTCCGGAACTTTGTGCGTGCGGCGTATGTGTGCGGGTTGCGTGATGAGTTTGCTGTGTTTTCTGTGCCCTTTGCCTCGCTGTGACATCTTTGGTATATTACAACTTATTGCTCGGTCTTTATGGACTACACCGTGCCTCGAAGATCACCATGATCGCCTCCGACTCAGCCACATCGCAGGTGAGTGAGTGTTTCGAATTCGACTTGCTCGTTCATTGCGACGCTATCAGAAAAAGTGCGTACAGAGCCCGTGCGTGTCTTCCACGCGCCTCTGTGCTCGTTTTCATTACTAGTACTATCCTTCCGTTGCGAGAATTGGTTGTGCAGCACTAGATTTTTGATATTGAGCATGAAGTTTTGTCCTGATTTAACTTCACAGCGCGCTTGCGGTGACGTAAAGCAGCTATGTGGAGCCAGCTAAAACAGGGCATGTTGTGTCACGGCCGGGCTCGACTGGCGCGCGCGCTCGCTTCTTGCGAACGCGCGCGCCAGTCGAGCCCGGCCGTGGTTGTGCGCGCCACGATTTTTGGTACGGTGTTCCAGCACCGCTTGAAATTAGCCTTATTAATGAGCGCTCGTGCTCTGCCGTTTTGGTGGGCAGCTATGTGGAGCCAGCTAAAACAGGGCATGTTGTGCGCGCCACGATGTTTGGTACGGTGTTCCAGCACCGATTGAAATTAGCCTTATTAATGAGCGCTCGTGCTCTGCCGTTTTGGTGGGCAGCTATGTGGAGCCAGCTAAAACAGGGCATGTTGTGCGCGCCACGATGTTTGGTACGGTGTTCCAGCACCGATTGAAATTAGCCTTATTAATGAGCGCTCGTGCTTTGCCGTTTTTGTGGAAACAATGGGACGTGAAATAATCCGAACTGTACTGTAATCAAGTATATTTCGTTCGCGCAACGCCGTCCATTGACGTGCATCTACTACATGGCGTGTCGGGATCGGCGAAAATATGCGCGGGGCGTTTTGCCGTTCTAATGTATTCTGCTGCGCTGTTCGCTTGAGGATCGAGTGCCCAGAGTCCGCTGCACGCCGTGCGGTAGACACGCGCTGTGGTGCGATAATAATAAAGAATTGCAATGGCGTA
>NC_051155.1:119128389-119253687 GCF_013339745.2 Dermacentor silvarum
GTATTTGACACAACTGAATAATGAGATGTGGAAAGGCGGTGACGTTCCTGGCGAATGGAAGACCGCGAACACCATTTTAATCCCAAAGCCGGGCAAGCCCCCTGGCCTCGAGAATCTACGACCGATCTCACTCACACCGTGCGTGGGAAAGGTTGCTGAACATGCAATACTGAATCGATTATCTCGGTACCTGGAAGAGCACCAGGTTTACCCTCACACGATGATCGGCTTCAGCCCTGGTTTATCTACGCAAGATGTCATGCTCCTACTCAAGAACCAAATAATCAGTCACAAGACTAGGGACACGAGAGCGATACTGGGACTAGACACGGAGAAAGCCTTTGATAATATCCTCCATACATATATACTCGAAACTATTTCAAACCTCGGTCTGGGTAGTCACTTTCATCAATACGGCGAAGCCTTTCTCAGTGGAAGGATGGCTACGCTCAAGGCTGGGGACCTAACATCAGATACAATGAAGCTAGGCGACCGAGGCACACCCCAAAGAGCAGTCATCTCACCTACTCTCTTTAATATCTCTATGATAGGTCTCGCTAGAAGACTCGAAGGCATCGAAGGCATAGAATGCACCATTTACGCGGATGACGTCAAGATATGGTGTACTGGAGGCAGCGACGGAGAAATAGAACAAAGGTTACAAGAAGCCGTAAACGTCACTGAAGAGTACCTCATCCCAACGGGACTCCGATGTTCACCCAACAAATCGGAACTACTACTATACAGACCTTATCAAAGAGGCCGCAAACCCAGGGGATGGATTCCTCCTGGGGAGAACGATATAAAGCTCTATACCAGGAGCGGAAGCGTCTTCCCAAGGGTGGATTCCATCCGGGTCCTGGGCTTGGTGATAGAAGCCAACGGGTCTAGTAATCGAACGATTCTATGTATCGCTAAGAAAGTGGACAACGCAATTAGGCTTATCAAAAGAGTAACTAACCGCCGACATGGGCTTGAAGAAGACAACGCCGTTAGACTGCTTCACGCCTTTGTGCTATGTCACTTCGCCTACGTAGCATCCATGCACAAGTGGCAGAGATCTGAAAGAGACAAACTCAATGCATTGCTAAGGAAGGTAATCAAGGTAGCTCTTGGGCTACCTATGTACACGGAAACCGAAAGACTCGTGCAACTAGGAATGCACAATACACTGGAGGAAATAGCCGAGGTACAAGAAAGAGCCCAGTTCTTTAGACTCTCTAACACGCGATTAGGAAGACTAATCTTCAAACGAATTGGTATACCAATTACAGCAATAGATGACAATCATAGAGAAATTCCCCAAGATCTGCGGAGGAATATCACAGTCATGCCTGTCCCAAGGAATACTCACCCGATTCATAACGTGGGCAGAAGGCAAGCCAGAGCCCAAGCCCTGCTAGAGGAAGCTCAAAATCAGGCTGAAGAATGCTTGTTCGTCGACGCGGCTTTCATGCCCAATAGACGTGCCTTCACAGGAGCCCTTCAGAACGGCAAAGGTGAAGTCGTCAACTCGACTTCCACGTACACCACGCAACCAGACTTTGCAGAACAAGTAGCCATCGCATTGGCACTTTTAGACTAAAAGACATCCAGGATCCACAGCGATTCTAGGGCAGCCGTCCGAGCATTTACCAAAAGATTCATCTCTAGACAGGCACTGGCAATTCTCGACGGAAAGGTCGTCAAACCCCACACGATCATCTGGTTTCCTGCTCATATGGGAGAAATCAACGGTTCTAACGTGAACCTCAACGAATCTGCCCACAATTCTGCACGAGGACTTGCCAACCATGCAGCGACAAGGCAAGAAGATGCTGAGGTTCCTGATTACAAGGACCTCCTCCTCACGTACAACGAGCTACCAAGCACTTTGTCACAAAAGAGCGCGTAATCCGCGTATCACGCGAGCCAGCGAAAAAAACACGCCGGCGCCGCGGCAACTTCAACAGAGGGGGAGAGCGCATACGCCTCAAGCAACAACGCTAACAACGGCGCCGAAACGTCTGGAACTTGGAAGAGACTCGACGGAGCGACGTTAACCGGAGAGAGAGGGAGCACACGCGCGCGCCGAGACACCTTCTCACCCGGCGAGTCGACAGACATAACTACAGCGTGAGCGCGCGCGCCAACAGCATGAGTCATCACCCCCCCCCTCGAGAAGGTTCCGAAAGCAGCGGTCGAAGGTACGAGAAAAGAGTAGAAGCTTCCCAAGCTTTGGCCGTGCTACGGAATCATAACTCCGATCGAATGTTCGAGAAGGACCGTCGACGGCTATATAAACGCCGTGCGAGCATTGTCAGTTAGGAATCCAGGAGTCCAGTGAGGAATTCAGGAGTTGAGTCCGCACCGTGAAGTGATGTAACGTGAAGACCAAGCGTCTGCGGAAAAAGGGGATTCCCCGGCAAGCTAGTCGACGAGTTCATCGAGCGTCTGCATTTCCGGAAGAAGTTCCTTCTTCGAGATTTGCCCCCAAGTTACGCCGAGATCGTCCGACTCCAAGACCAACCAGCACGGTGAATACGATTGGACACTTAGTGTTCCTATTTATTTTGTACTTTACGTGTTGGACTCTTAGTGCTTGTCGTGAATTATTTTCTTGTGTTTAATACCCATCTGATTTGTATTGTGTTGTGTCTAGCCTAATTGTGCAAGTTTGTGTGTAACTGCCTTGTGTGAAGAATATATTTTGTTGTGTTTTGACAACTCTGGGCTCTGACTCGGTCTTTGGACAGCAACTGGCGTTCGCTGGCGCACCAGAGGGCCCATTCTTAATTGTCCTTGCTTTCGTGGGATTATTTTCGGAAGCTGATAATTCGGCTTTGGAATTTAGTCCGGCGTCTGCACCTCGTTCACCGGGGTCTGTGACAATATTTCTGGCGTCCGCGACAGGACATTTCTGGTGCAAATTGTGTGTCCATAGTAGGGAGAAAGAGCCTAGGGTTGTTTACATTGCTATTGTAAACGATTTTGAGTGTTGCACCACGTTTCGCTTACTTGTGTGCAGAGAGCAGTTCGATTGTTGAAATCTAGCCAGATATTTTTTGCACGCGGCTAGAATTTTGAAGGGCATTATGGATCTCGAGAAATTAGTTGCCCTTGGTGAGAAGATTGGTCTTTCCGGAGCGGAACTACGGAAGTGGGTTAGCCAGAAGGAAAAAGAAGCTCTAGAAAGAGAGAGAGAAAGGCTAGCGGCCGAAAGGGCCAAAGAGGAAAGAGAAGCAAAGGAGCGAGAAAGAGAGGCGATGGAGCGAAAAGAAGAAAGAGAAGCAAAGGAGCGACAGATCAGAGAAGAGAAGCTGAAATAGCTGAGAGAGAAAGACAGAGACAGCATGAGTTAGAACTCGAACGACTTCGATTGCAGCAACGTACAGACGCTCCCGCCCAGGCAAGAGTCGATAGCACTGAAAGGGAAGAAACTAGCTTCCGTCTGAACCCAAGCAAACTGCTTGTGGCATTCGATGAAAGAAAAGATGATCTGGATGCCTATTTGCATAGATTTGAGACAGTTGCTAAAAGCCAGAATTGGCCAGAGGATCAATGGGCCACTGCATTGAGTACGTGTTTGAGCGGTGAAGCACTTAGTGTGTACGGTAGGCTGACGCCAACCGATGCCTCTAATTATGGAAGGGTGAAAGCTGCTTTACTGAAAAGATTTAGGTTCACCGTAGAAGGCTTCCGAGATAAGTTTAGGACTGGAAAGCCAGCCGATGGCGAGACTGCCACGCAATTTGCCGCGCGGCTCAGCCACTATTTTGATAGGTGGACCGAACTTTCAGAAACTGCACAGGAGTACGGTGCGCTTAGAGAGATTCTGATCAAGGAGCAATTCCTCATCAGTTGCCACCCGAGCCTGTCTCTCTATCTGAAAGAAAGGAAAGCTAAATCGCTTCAAGACATGTTGGAATTGGCAGACCAATTTTTGGAAGCACAGGGAGGCATCAATCTCTCTAAGATCAAAAAAGAGGAGCCAGAGGACGCAAAGAAACCGGTATCCGATGAAAGGAGAAACCCTCAGAAGCCTGTTCCGAGGTTTTATCTTTGTAACCGACTGGGCCACCATGCTAGCAGTTGTCGTACCAACTTTACGCGCACCAATGAGGTTGAATGTTTTAAATGTGGGCGAACGGGGCACAAAGCCGATTCATGTCGCAACGGAGTGAAGGAAACTCCCCAAGCATCCTGTGTGTATGCCCCACCAAAACATCAAGAAGAAAACATAAACGACGGCTTTGTAGAACTTCGAGACGGAAAAAGAATTCCGGTCGTTAATGCGGTGATGACCCAACGCCCCGAATTTCCCGATAAGGGAATGCCCGTACTTGCCGGAAAAATAGCAAAAAAACAAATTACGGTGTTACGAGATTCCGGCACCAGCACAGTGATAGTGCGAAGGGACTTAGTAAAAGACGAGGAGCTCACGGGCGAAACCACTTTAGTTTACCTGATCGACGGTACGGTTAGGAAGCTTGCCGAAGCCAAAATTGAGGTCGATACCCCCTATTACAGTGGGAATGTCACTGCGCTTTGCATGGACAGCCCACTGTACGACCTAATTCTAGGGAACATCGAGGGAGTTCGCGCCCCAGACGATCCGAAACCTTTGCAAGAAGAGTCGAAGATCGAACCCTCGACGATTGAAGAGCCACGCGGAAATCCATCAACAGCTGTCGAGAGCACCGTGGCAGCAGACAACCGAACTCAAACAAAGGCTCAGGCAAAACCTTCCCAGCTCCCTTCCATGCCCAATTCCGAAAATAAACCGACCGGTACTCATAACCACGCCAAACACCACCATCGAAAAACCAAGGACAGGAAATTTAAATTTAAGAATCGTTGACGGTTAGTGTGTGGTGCAAAGTGTTTTGATTGAGTGCACCGAGTGTTTATTTATGCATCATGGACATTGTGTTTGTTTGTGTTCTGTAAACTACCCTGTCATAGTTTTGTATACTTGTTGCACATGTTATATTTCAAATGTTTGCCTTGTTACGCGAGATATGTATTATTGTATAGTACAAGTGTACATGTTATACGAGCGATGTGTTATTGTGTAGTTCAAGTGTAGTTGTGTGACTTGTGTTTGTATTCGATGTATCGCGAGTGATGTGTGATTTGTGGTGGACTGATTTATGGACTTACGGACTCTTGTGTAGTGGACTCTTGTGCGCGCTTCTTTTGTGGTTTCTTGAATATTATTGCATAATATTCTTAAAGTGGGGGGCAGTGTCACAAAAGAGCGCGTAATCCGCGTATCACGCGAGCCAGCGAAAAAAACACGCCGGCGCCGCGGCAACTTCAACAGAGGGGGAGAGCGCATACGCCTCAAGCAACAACGCTAACAACGGCGCCGAAACGTCTGGAACTTGGAAGAGACTCGACGGAGCGACGTTAACCGGAGAGAGAGGGAGCACACGCGCGCGCCGAGACACCTTCTCACCCGGCGAGTCGACAGACATAACTACAGCGTGAGCGCGCGCGCCAACAGCATGAGTCATCACCCCCCCCTCGAGAAGGTTCCGAAAGCAGCGGTCGAAGGTGGAGCACTGCACGGGCCGATTTTTGCGGCCCGGGCCCGGCCCGGGCCCGTTTTCACATTGGGCGGCCCGCCCGAGCCCGATCAAAACTTTTATGGCGAGACCCGGGCCCGGCCCGGGCCCGGAAAAAATCTACGTTACACGCCCGGCCCGGCCCGCCACCCCTTTACCTTAAGCCCGAGCCCGGCCCGAGCCCGACTCGAAACCGGCCCGAACCCGGCCCGAGACCGAAAAATACATGTTTTTCAGAGTTGAGAAGCCCGAGAATAACTCGGAGAAAGCCCGAGCCCGGCCCGGGCCCGCGTCAAAAAACCCGAGCCCGGCCCGGGCCCGAGTCAAAAAGCACACGCCGTGCCCGAGCCCGGCCCGAGCCCGTGAAAAAACTCCTCTACCCGGCCCGGCCCGGCCCACGGGCCGGGCCGGGCCCGGGCTTTCGGGTAAGCCCGAGCCCGTGCAGTGCTCTAGTCGAAGGTACGAGAAAAGAGTAGAAGCTTCCCAAGCTTTGGCCGTGCTACGGAATCACAACTCCGATCGAATGTTCGAGAAGGACCGTCGACGGCTATATAAACGCCGTGCGAGCATTGTCAGTTAGGAATCCAGGAGTCCAGTGAGGAATTCAGGAGTTGAGTCCGCACCGTGAAGCAGGGGCGTAGCCAGAAATTTTTTTCGGGGGGGGGGGGGGGGGGGGCAAGCGTCTGCTTTCCACTACGTGACGTGATCGATAATAAGTATCGGTAGTTTAAGCACACTCTATGCATGTATATCAACGACATGGGACCCCCCCCCCTCGCGTGTGTGTATGGCACTGTGTGCTTGTGAAGACATTAAGTAAAAAGTAATGTAAGCTCACTAAAATACAGTAAGTACGACAGGTACAGTGGGCGTTTGGAGCAACCGTCTCTCATCGCGCCACTGAATGGACCAGCCTTCGAAAACGCATCATTGAGACGACCCTCCCGATCGGAGAAGACATCATTAATTGTTAATCTCCGTTAAGCGTAGATGGCGTCGTCCTCGTCGGGGCGAAGTGCGTTTCACAGGTCAAGGACGGCTATACATGTGAAAATGCACGTGTTACCAGGCTATACCTACTCCCATAGCAATAGCTTGTTCGCTGCGTCTTTGCGCTAGAAAACTTAAATACGCGCAAAAACGAGTAATGCTTTTTTTACGAAGCTTTCGTCGCCTTGCATTTCCTGCGGCAAGTGCATGGGCCACTGTGTCTTCCGCTGTGTGCGAGCGTGCAGCCGTCATTTGCCTTTACGTCAACAGATTCAGAATTGTACAGAATATTTCACCGCACTGCATAGTTATGGCATGTGTACGCATTTTAAGTAGTGCGTGCGAGTCATTTCTGCTTCACTTAGGCCGATGCAAACAGGAAGTGGCCTTGTACCTCACAGAATCTCGACTGATTGGTGTACTAGTGATGCAGGAATGAACTCTGGTCTTGTTCAGTGCATAGTGCAGATAATCAATTTCTCAGGACGCGTGAACTCCGACGAGAACTGTCAGCGCCTGCAACAAGAGTTTACTTACGCAGTACTGCGCACAGCAGTAATCCATGCTTGTCGGCTGTCTGTTTCGTGCATTCTGTTGCGAGTCGGTGGAATTTCACTGCTGGCATCAACCCTTTCGTGTGTACATTGCTGGTTTGGGATTCCACAACACAACAGCAACTACCAGCCTTTCGTAATTGCTGGTTTGGGATTCAGCAACACAACAGTAACTACCAGCCTTCCGTAGGGGCGCAATCGCAAACGAGAGACGTTTTGCGCTGCAGACTATGGCTACGTTCACATTTGGGAAGCGGCAAGCGAGTGGAGAGGCCAAAGCGGCCGGAAAATCTTTTCCGCGAATGTCCAAGTTCACATTTGTTTTGCTACCACCGCGGCCGCGCTGCCGCTTTCGTCCACATCCATCTAGTCTGCGTACGTTTGTCGGCGTGGTGGCGCTCATTATCGCATTATTTCGAGCGGTATGTTCATTCACTGACCCACCCGTCATCAAAAGTGATCATCTTGCGCAATTTCGCGTGTCATCTGCGACCTTCGGTAAGTTCCTCGTTGGCGTTCTGTAATTCTCCTCACAAGGGCGCGGTAGCGCTGTGTCACAGGTTGCTGCCTATAGGCGTGATTATATTTCTTTAATAGCTTTTATTTACAAGTTGTAATAACATTTCATCATTTCGTACTATTTTCGGCGCCTCCAGGACACGAAAGCGGCAACGGGAACGCCAAAGCTAAAACCCGGGCTGGCCCTTGTGTTGAGGCTTGCCGAAGCCTGCGCGTCCTACGTGAGACCTACGCTCCGAATCTATCCTCGCGACGAGAAAAGCACCCCGCGACTTCTGCAACATACCGTGCACGTGCGAGGAGAATTATGGAGCGCCAACGAGGAATCTGCCTAACTATTGTCTTCCATGGAAGTGGAAGAAGAAATGACTTTTATACTTCTACCTACTTGTTTTCTAGAAATGGACAATGAATAAACGGAAGACAAGAAAACCTCGGAAACGGCAGTGGTGGGTTCGCCTGGCTTTGCAAAAGTGTAAGAAGTTGGGTCACGCCAAGGCTTCGTTGCCGCACCTCCTGTCGCGCGACGTTGAATACTATCGCGAGTATTGCTGACAGTACGTTTGAGTGCCACTCTTGTCGTAGAGCAAGGGGTGGTTCTTGATCGCGTCGATCAGCATTACAGCGTACACTTTTGGTGCCATGTTCAATGTTACGACCAGAAGTTTACATGCTAGTGTAGCTTCCGGTCGAGCAGAACGACTTTCCGCCGCGTTTCCGCTTCGCCATGGCGAAAAAATCGGTCCGAGACCAATTTGGCTCGCCGCCTGTTTTTCTGCCTGTTTTGCCGCCTAGGGGGGCGGATTTTTGCAAGATTTTGCCGCTTCCGACAGCTTCGAGACCAAGTTCCTACGCGAACGCGGCCTAACCGGCACCTGAAGGGAAGCGGCGGAAATGTATACCGGAAATTTCGACCACCTGGGGACTTTAACGTGCACCTAAATCTAAGTAAACGGGCCTCGAGCATTTTCGCCTTCATCTAAAATGCGGCTGCCGCATTTGTTGCTTCATTTGTTGCGCATTTGTTGCGCATTTGTTTTTTCAGAATGCGGCCGCCACATTCGCGCCCAAAACCTCACAGAGTGTCAAGGCCTTGACAAACACTGTGACAGTTTTTTTTTCCATATGCAGACATGATTCGCTCTAAATTACCAACCCAAACAGAAGCGCCCAGGAATGAACGTGTGAAAGTAGCACCGGTTTCTTGAAATGTGTCAGCGCGAAGCGACGAGAGAAAAGGGTGGGTTAGTGGGGGGGGGGGGGGGGTGCAAAAAATTTCGGGGGGGGGTTTGAACCCCCCCAACCCCCCCCCCCCCCCCCTTGGCTACGCCACTGCCGTGAAGTGATGTAACGTGAAGACCAAGCGTCTGCGGAAAAAGGGGATTCCCCGGCAAGCTAGTCGACGAGTTCATCGAGCGTCTGCATTTCCGGAAGAAGTTCCTTCGAGATTTGCCCCCAAGTTACGCCGAGATCGTCCGACTCCAAGACCAACCAGCACGGTGAATACGATTGGACACTTAGTGTTCCTATTTATTTTGTACTTTACGTGTTGGACTCTTAGTGCTTGTCGTGAATTATTTTCTTGTGTTTAATACCCATCTGATTTGTATTGTGTTGTGTCTAGCCTAAGTGTGCAAGTTTGTGTGTAACTGCCTTGTGTGAAGAATATATTTTGTTGTATTTTGACAACTCTGGGCTCTGACTCGGTCTTTGGACAGCAACTGGCGTTCGCTGGCGCACCAGAGGGCCCATTCTTAATTGTCCTTGCTTTCGTGGGATTATTTTCGGAAGCTGATAATTCGGCTTTGGAATTTAGTCCGGCGTCTGCACCTCGTTCACCGGGGTCTGTGACACACTTCTACCTACAACGCAGGGTCTTCGCCCCTCCGCACAGTAAACTAAATAGAGCTCAGGCCGTTACGCTAAGGCTCTTACAAACGAGAACTTATCCGAACCCTTTATTAATCAACAAGATCTATCCGGAGATCTCTACTCATACAACATGCGATAAATGTAACGACGCCATAGACCTAATTCATATGCTCTGGCGTTGCTCCGGGTTACGCAGCGACAAGGACAACACCGAAGAGCGGTGGGACGCAGCTCTACGCAGTGTCACATTAGATGAACAGCTATGGGCAGTCCAACGGGCCCGCGAAGCGGTCGATAGGCTAGGCCTTTCGGTCCAAACGTGGGAGCGGCCCGCTTCGGGCTAGGAAACTAGTGCGACCCAATGGACGAAAATGAAGTTTTTTCCATCCATCCATCCATCCATCCATCCATCCACTCCTGTCGAACTCTCAAAAACGATTAATCAAACAGGCGTAATCGATTCAGTCGATTCAATGAAAGGTGGACATCGATGACGTATAATCGTTTTCGGGATACTTTTAATCGAATAATCGATTAATCGTTCATCAATATTACCAACCCTATTACCAACGCGAGCCTCTACGGTCAAGGTAATTAAGTCGCTTTCGCGGGAGCATTCCTGGTCAGCAAGACTGACAGTGCGCCGTAATCATTAACCATACCCTCAGTATTTGATGCCGTTTTATTAGATGGCAGTTTTGAATAAAAGCAGCATGAATAACCTGAGCGAATTGCACTCGTCTGTTTCTCCGGACATCATTGTTCAGGGGTTTGTGTTTCTGCCTTCTAGGTGTATTTTGTTTTCATTCTGGAACGTGCCGTCAGACATGTTTACCAAAAATTACACAAAGAAATCAAATCAACGCATGCTTGAAACATGCTTCTTGGTGTAGTAGTGCTTTCCCTCAAGGATAGGTGCTTTATTTCCATATGAATTCCCTGGGGAAAGAACGTTTGATGACTTCCTTTATCTGGAGATAGAAGATGGGTCCCATATTCTTCGAACAGCCACGATACGAAAGAAAGTTGCTGTTTTAAGCCATATTCCTAATGTCCCTATTGTGAAAATGCAAGAGAAAGGGACAACAGAAGAAACGAAGACGAAGACAAGCGCTAACTATCAAATCGTCAATTTTATTTCGTCTGCATATGAACCTGCATATGAGATTATCACCCACTAACATTTCTTGGCTGTACAAACTACTCTATGCTATTTATGAGAGCACTTCATTGAGTGTTTTACCACTAGTGAATTGTTCTGGCTTGATAATAACGGCTCCAGTGCTACGAATAAAGGTCACAGCTTACACACCCCTTGCTGCCATTAAAATTTGCACACGAGCACATCTCAAGATGCCTCGAACACGGGCGCTGTACATTCATCGATAGTTTAGCGATGTCTGATAGCTGAACAACGGACGTCTCAATTTCAACAATTCCAGAAACAGTTTAAGCGAGGCTGTATAATACAGGATCTACCAATACTTATCTACCAATACAGGATCTACCAAAATGCAGACATAAGTTCCACGGACTATCGGGCCGCCCTCTTCTGCTTGACGTTGCCACGAGCAAACGGTGAGCTCGTTCAACACACCAAATGTTTACATATAGAGGCCTCTAGAAGTCTGCACATCGACCTGGCACTCTGGCTCACTTCGGCACAGTGGACGACGTTGAGCTTGACGGCGAGCTGGAATAGTGCGCGGCGACGCATTTGACAGGCTGCTCCTGTAGGGTGAAGCCATGGCGGCTCGGGTCCGGAACCCGACAGCCCGTCTTCAGCTCCCAATCCCGGTGGCGATCTTGTTGCTGCATTGCTCCATGAATCTCTGCTGAGTTCCAAGTATTCCCTAGCCTGGCGAAGTCACGAAACGCAAGAACAGGTTGTCAGGTTGCTCTAGTCGGGTGAAGCCATAGTGACTCGGGTCCGGCCCCCTACAGTCCGTCTTATGCTCCCAATCCTGGTGGCGGACCTATTTCGCGCGTCGCTCCGTGGATCCTCTCCGCGTTCTACAACAAGCCTTGTGGTTTTCTCATTTTTGCGGTTTCCTCTTTCTCCATGACAGGTCGTCCTCGAAGCTCCATGTTTTCACTCTTGACAAGCGACTACGGATAAACTGCAATGGTTTCCGCGTGATAATAGTTACTTCAGTTCATGTGTGCATTTTCTTTGCACAACCATTGGTTCGTTATAATTGAAGCAAAATAATTGGTGCAAGATAATTTCAAACAGCCTCGTCACAGAATATTTGCTAATTGGCCTGCGGGCGCATGTCGTCCATTCTTGACAAGAAATTCGATAACAAGAAATTTAGGCACTGCGTGGGACACTTACGAAAAAAAATATATAAGAATTGTTGCCCTCCATTGCAGCAACCACACACTCGCTCTGAAAATTTTAGAGTCTTAAAGGGGACACTAAAGTGAAACATTTATTGATTTACACTGGTCAATATGCACTGAAACTCAATTTTTGTTAATTTGCACATATGGAGTTGAATATTATAACAGAAAACGATGGTTGCATTTTTTTATTTTTATTTTGCCAAACGCCAGCGCGGGTAAGTCAGTGTGACGTGATGGATTTCGAATTATTTTGTCGTATTTCGACCACTGTAGCTCAGTAAGCGCATTTTAAACTTGCTAATTTCAGTCTTGTGCCATTTGAGAATAAAATGCTGTGCATCTTTATTGACAAGTTAACTAGGCCGGCGTAGACACCGGTGCAGGAAGTTGATGGTGGCGTCGCCACTCGTCATCTCTATCACAGCCTCACATTGTTAGTAAGAATGTCTTTTTCGGTATTGTGGAAAGGTAATTTAATAATAAAGATCAACTTTCTTTTTACTGTCCCGTTAGGGTGCTGCTTGTGTCTTATAAACATTACGCTAACCACTACATCCGTAAATAATTTTTGCTCTACATGACAATGTGCTGACACTATACGTGCGATCAGATGAGCTGTAGGTGAGAGATAGATATAGATAAACAAATAGATAATGTGTGGGCTACATTCAAGAAAATGAAAATGTGAGCCGCAGTTCGCCTGTTAAGCTGGATCGTGTTAGTTGCTTTGGGTCGGCACACAGATACGTACAAAGGAATCCAAAATGTTCAACGACTTGGAAGACTCACTCAGATATACATATACGTAGAATTACTTCGTATTCGGCTATAGCTATACGCCACGTTTTCTTTATAAGTCGCTCATTCGCGATTTCTTTCTGCACTGTACTTATTCAAATGAGAACCGATATATGATATAAACATCATCACGTGCAGAGGAATATGTAACGTGTCTTTACAACGCCTAAACGCCACGACCCACGATTGCTAATGAAATTGCAGCCTGAACGGTTTTGCTGATCTTTGCTCAAAACGAAAAAGAAAAAAAAAGAGACAATATCGCCAGCGATTTTCTTTTCTTAGATTTCCTAGATTTTATCAGCTGTATTGGCACATAAAGCAAAGTGAATGATGGTATAGCAACGCATGAAATGTTGAGAAACGCGAGCAAAGTGGGATGGAGGCGCGAAAAAGTTGCATAAAATGCCAAAAATCAACATAATCAGCAAGGAGCAGAACGAGCAAATTAATGCAACTCTCAGACATGTACCGGTAATCGCCATAAATAGTTGTTTTCGTGTAGGGCCTTCATAACGACCTTCGTTTGCCTGAACTGCGAGATACCCGCCGGATGGCTCAGTCAGGTAAGGCGTTGCGCTGCTTTGCGCGAGGTCGCGGGGTCGAATCCCGGCTGCGGCGGCCGCATCTTGATGTAGGCGAAATGCAAAAAAGCCCGTGTGCTTGCGTTGTAGTGCACGTTAAAGAACCCCCCAGCTTGTCAAAATTAATCCCTAGCCTTCCACTACGGCGTGCCTGATAACCAGAACTGGTTTTCGCACGCAAAAACCCCAGAAAGAAGAAGAATGAACTCCGGGATATCTGTATTTTTTTTTTGTTTTTTTTTTTTTTTTTGGGGGGGGGGGGGAGGGGGGTGCGCACTTGCAAACGCATACAAATAATGCCTGGCAGGAGCGGGTTCTTTCTGGTGTGGCTTGCGGCTACAAGTTACTTTTCATGCGCCAGACGTCACCATAAAACATATTGCGCATTTATTTGCTTCGCGCTTGCATCATCGGTGGTAGTACATGAGTATGCTCTCTTCCGGCATCGTTTCTCGCGTTGCCCAATATGGAGAGTTGCGCAACGCTGAACTTCATGCGTGCACACCATTAAGGCATCATTAGTGTTCGCAGTGTTCAAATTATGCTTACACGCCAAAGCAATCACTACTAAAGCCTAGAAGATGTTCGCGTGCTGCGGATTTTTTTCGCTCATATATTAGTCGTTTGGAGGAAGCTTCTTCACATTTTTCCTCCTGAACCATGCACATATAAAAAAAAGCGCGGGAGCTTGGAGAATGACGCAATAGCGACAGGAAACCGTAATTATCTTGCACACCAGCTATCTCATCCCCACAGCCAAGGACCCCTCACTCCAAGCTGCCCCCCCCCCCCCCCCTCCCCGGTCCACCACGGCACACCTTGCACCTTTATTGCTTATCGCTGTCGCCCTATAACGAGTATGTTTTGCCGCATGTTTAACGCAGCTTTTACAATAAAGATCGCGTAGGGATATTTTATCATGTTGCTATGAGAAACCTTTCTCGTCTACGACGCTTTGCACAGTGATTGTACTTGTACGAGGAGAACGACGCACTAGAACTTATTTGTAAGCGTGGGGAGATAATGAATCCGAAATACGAATCTTCTGGTGGATTCAACTATACACGACTTCAGGCTAAATTTGATCGCCTGCACGCAAGTTGCTGACGTCTTTCTTAGAATCGTCATCTGAGCCCTTATTCTTGCTACGTTTGGACGATTGTTATACGGAATATTTTCATTGCGCGGATGGTATTAGTGGCAGGTGGCATTGAGGGCGGAGTAGAAGTTTTATTAAGGGCTTGAATGATTGTGCTCCGAAAAACTAAACCACCATGTATTTATTGCGTTTTAAAACAATGTCGTTTTCCTTAATGAAATATGGAAAGCGGGCCTAATGCTCGTATATTGTTCACGCCTACTTCTGTTTTCTTAAGAGCATAAAGATAATGAAAAGTTAAAGTTGAAGGAAACAGAAAAGTAAAATGAGGAAAATAAGAATAAAATGCACAAGCACACAACGTAGAAAAGATAAATAGCACGAGCTTTCTTGCTAGTAGGACAGAATTAATTGGTGAGGTTCGAAATGCCCATGTCCACAACATGTGAACATGAACCACAATATTGTTATTTAATCAATACGCTCTGAGCACTCATACGACTACTCTACGGCTAAGTGGCCTTTAACCTTGTTTGGTAAAGAACGAGCGTCAAAGGTCTAGTCTAAGCCATTTTAAAACACGCGGCTTACGCTGACACCAATTATGACATTAAAGACCATTCAGTGCAGAGAAATACCTTCTTCACAAAACCAGATTTTGAGGTCTAGGTGAAAATAGGGGAGTAAAGATACAGTAAAATTTAGTCGCAGGGATATTGTCAGTTTCGGGCATTTAGGCACGGCTGTCTCTATTCCTAAAGACAGGTGACCGTGTTGCCAGGTTTGGCTATATATAGCCAAATTGGGCTACAGAAAAAAATATTTTGGCATCGACTTGGGCGAGTTGGTTATGTGGCTACATTTGGGCAACTGAAAATCTGCGACTTGGCTTTGTTTGGGCTATCTCTGGCGCCCTAATCAACTCTCCACAGGGGCTCTTAACGAGTAGAAACAAATCTCAAAAGCTATAGTTTACCTGGCTGAGCCAGCAGTGCACCTGTGCGTGTGTGCGTCCACTGAATGCCCTCCCCCCCCCCCCCCCCCCCCTCCCCCTCCATTCTCTACGCCATTGTCTGACTCGGTGGCTTTGATCTTTGATGTACTTAAATTTACATCGCGCTTCACTGTGAGACACTCGAACCCCGGGAATCGGAATGAGCCTGGAAATAGATGGTTTCTCACAGTACACTGTTGTAACATCGCTATGCTCAGACAGCAATAAAATAGGGTCGGGCGATCGTGGCGCCGACATGAAAGAAGCACGGGTAGATGACAAGCTCCAATGTGTTCATCACCATGGCTTCTTGGTGAACCATCGCGCCAGGTACAGCTTTTAACCTGCTTCACGTTTCTCACACTACCCTTTACTGCCATTTTCCTTTTCCTGCGAGATGAGTTTTTGTTCGTTCTTACATTAGAGGTTTATTTCCATAGGTTAGACTTAAGATCGATTCCTCCTCGGAGAGGAGAATCGAACCATGGGGAAGTGGGCCAAGCATGCGAGAAAGTATAAAAAAGAATGGCAGCGACACCCCGAGCCCAAAGTGGGTCCTGGTGCGTTTACCTATAGACCTTTTCACTGATTTCAAACATAGGCCCTACACGGCTTCCGGTTTTGCCCACTGACGTAGCTGCTAAATGGAAAAGAAGCAATCATGCGTTAAAACATAAGCCCTCAGATTTGCGACCCTTTTCCCCTCTATGTACATAACCATAGTTTTACAAGTGCAGTTTCCAATGAGTTACAAAAAAATGTAAGTATTAGCCTTGAGGCATTAATTATGCGTCATTCTCTTAATTGAAAACGTAAAAAGATACTTTCCGTACACTGAAACAACTTGGAAACATGCTTTTTGTTCCCGCGTAGCAGACTGATAAGGCACGTGACCGGAAGTTTCTTGAGGGCGGCACGCTCGCTGCTGTTATCGTGACCATAAAACCGTCTACAGATGGTTTGCCAGTAAAGTGACAGTGCAGGTACTTATTGTGCTAATATCGAAACATGTTTGCCACAATGTCATCAGTGCGCCACGTCACATGAGTATCACCCAGTGCGTTAGCTTAGCAGGTGAGGTGTCGCGCTACTGGCTAGAGGACAGGAGTTGGATTCCCGGCCACGGCGGCCGCATTTAGATCAAGACGAAATGTAGGAACACCCGTGTACATAGATATATGTGCACGTTAAAGAACCCCAGGCGGTCAAAATTAATCCAGAGTCCCCGACTGCTTCATGCCTCTCAATCATATCGTGGTTTTGGCACGTAAAACCCCAGTAATATGAACCATGTTGGTATTAGCATATCAACATGGTTTGCTTTTTGACAGTAACTGGTTTTCACAGGATTACCACTGTTATCAATTTGACGTTTACCTCTGCTCTTTCTGAGCCGTCACGGCTTTTGCCATTTCGAGTGAGTTACGTTCGAGACGTGCTCTTCAACGCAAATGACAGCGCGCTTCTTACATTGGAGTGCTGTTTTGTGCAGCAAACAACGTTTAAAGTTTCGCTTACACCGATTGAGACAGCGAGTGGCATCTGTTGTTTCTCACTTTTTTACGCATGTTCTTGGCGTGCTAGAGACCTAATATGGCGGCCAGGTTGATGTAAATGGAAACTAAAATGTGTCCCAGCTAACCCGTGCCAAGTTAATTAACGAGAAAACAAGATAGGATGATGAGACAAATACCTCGACACATCATAACGCGAAACGCTGGTTTTTTGCTCCTAAAAAAGAAGCCGTGGGCGCGTCACCGTGACAGACCACTGGACAGCTGAAGTTTTTCTACGCAGTAGGCAGATGTCACGTGGGAGCTCAATGATGCTAAAAATTATTTTGCGTTCTCGTGAGCTAAAAAGCAGATATTATAGCAAATATTAGTGTAATATTAGTGTATAACTGCAGCAAATATTACTGTATATAACTAAAAATAATAACTTAGTACTATCTAGCATAAAACACTATGATTCGCCCTCTGCAGCGATTCGCTTGAATTTGAGAACTTCCGGGGCAACCAAAAAGTGTTGTGTAGAAAATTGATGTCGACCGTCATGGTGGCAACGACATTTGGTTACAACGGGTTGTGCAAAAAACGATTGCCATAGTTGAATGTGAAAATTTATATGCAAATAAAACTGTAAATAAATATGACTATATTTGGCTACGAACTATTTTGCTCTCTTTTTTTGTTTGGCTACATTTTGGCTACAATTTCTCTGACTTTGGGCTACGCTGCCTCGTCCAACCTGGCAACACTGGTACTTAAAAAGAAGTGACGAGTGCAGGAGACCACTGGACCAATGCTTAAGATTCGACCAGTATGCGGAACACACGGCGATAAGGGAAAACAAACACTGGCAGCTTGTCACTTCCAGACGGTTGCTGAGTAAGGCATTGACCGGAGCTATTCCTGGAAATCACTTTTGGGATTGGTTGTGTCATGACTCGTAGTCAGCTGACACTTTGATATTTCGCATGCTACAACTCAAGAGCAAAAAAAAAAAAAAAAA
Organism: Dermacentor silvarum; assembly: GCF_013339745.2. Lineage (NCBI taxonomy): Eukaryota > Metazoa > Arthropoda > Arachnida > Ixodida > Ixodidae > Dermacentor > Dermacentor silvarum. Next base: position 119,146,212 of record NC_051155.1, read on the forward strand.
GGAAACGGCTAATCCCACGCCCTGTGGGAATCGATGTTATGCGAAGCGGTGTACTAGTTAACGGCTGCCAAGTTAACGGAACGATCATGAGAGCACCAAGACGGAGGCGGCTCTTTCATGAACTACATGACACGCATGTCATGAAATTCATGTCATGAGTCCTCAGGAGTCCCTTCAGCTATACCTGAGAGACCTTAAGGTGAAATCTAAAGTCATGCTCATTACTATGACTTCGACTATCAACCTTTGCCTTTTCCTTCACTTAATACCACATCCGAACCCATTCCATTGCTTTTTGAGTGTTAATCTTTTTTCGCTGAGTTATTGTCATTTTTGCTGAATCATGCTCATGATTATGACTTCTACCATCATCCTTTAGTGTTTCCTTCACTTAGCGCCCACGTCCGAACCCATTTCGGTGGTTCTTGAGTGTTAATCTTTTTCGCTGGGTCATTGTAATGACCTACATGAAACCATGTCATGACCTATTATGTTCGTTATATACTCTTGTCATCGTATGCCAATTTTGGTACATACCAATGTAATGAAATGACCATGAGAGCACGAAGACGTTGGCGGTTAGATAATTACTTTCAATGTAGCTGTGGAATTATGGCGTACAGAAGCCGCAGAGTAACTCGATTCCGTCGATATAATGGAGAAAGGCGTTTAATAGCACTGATATGGGTCGTGAAGACCCTGCTAATCGGCGAGAGTCCCCGTTTTGTCCTCTCGTGCTCGCCGACGCTTCTTCTTCTTCTCTTCTTGTTCCGCCGGCGCTTCCAGTGAAAACAACATTCCCGGCCGCGCAGTGAAATTAATCACGTAGTTCAAGCGGGTATAGCTTTTGGAGTGGCCTTGTTATAATAAGACCTCCTTGTTGTTTCAACTTGCATGAACGGACATGACCGTCTGAACTTCCGAATACTTCAATCACCTGGCGACTTTCCATAGTTGACGGGGTGAAGTCTCGGAATGCACGATAACAATTAACGTCGCCTTCCTTGCAGTCCGTAGCTGGTCGATTGGCCGCGAAATGAGCAGATCGTACTTGCAGTAGATATTCTTTTCGCCATCGCTTCCAGAAGTTTTCGGTTAGAAGGTTTCTGTAGGCATGTCGACGAATGGTATCTGCTCGCCTCGAATTACTGTCAACTTCAACCGTATCGTAGGGTATAGCAGTTAGTCGTCGTCCAAACAGGTCGGCTGGAGTCAGTGTGCATGGTTCTCCTTCGTCTGTCTCGACGTCTGTCTCGACAGGCCGGGCACGTGTGATAAACTTTCTTGCAAGATCCTGGATACCAGTTGGTTCTTGAAGCCGGAACCATTAGCCCGGGGCTCCATAGATAGCAATCACCGCCTCGGCACGATCTACTAGCCGTTGCTGGCTAGTCGCTGTAGTGTCGGTCAGCCGTTTGTCCTAAGAAGTGGGGATGGAGTTCGGAACGGGAGGGACGTTGGGAATGGTTTGGCATTGCCAGAGCATATGCAATAGGGTGGGGCGCTCACCGCAGTGCGGGCATTCATCTGGTCCACAGAAATCGTAGAAGTAGGAGTAGAAAAGGGGGTGTCGGCACAGTATTCACTTGTAGTCTTCAACAGACAGCCTGTCGGCGAGTAATGGAATGATGAGGTGGGTGGTATTGCTGTCGGGTTAGGCGTATCTCAGCAAATTTGGATGAGTACGAGAACGGTTGCGGTCGGATGATGGCAGAGCGTTCCCGAGCCAGAGCGCTGGCTCGGGAACGCTCTGTCATTAGAGTTCTTGGGCCAGCGCATGAGCGCGCTCATTACCGGCAATTGCTGCGTGCCAAGGCACACAGACGAACCAAAGAGAATGCAGGTGAATCATAGGAAGGATTGGAGGGAAGTTTAGAGGGTCTCTAGAGACGCTGAGTACGTTCAGCTGCAAAAACGTCGAAGTGATGTTGGACGTACCGCTTACGCTGAGCTCAATTGTCTCGGGGATGGAGCCAGGCCGGCGTTCTGCCTTCCGCTGGTGAGACTTGACCGTTCTGCGCACCCGCACTGTAAGCTCACTAGGTTCCTTCTGAGCTGCTGTGTGTATGACATTTAATTTAATTTATTTGACATTAAAGGCCCGTGTGCATTACATAAGGGGGTGCATACAGCAGCACATGTGTGTACGCAATGTATGAACACACACATATATATTATAAATATACATACAAATTGATATGAAGATACAACTCAAAGTATTATTTTAGCACGGTAAGGAACAACAATCGCGATTACAATTTGAATCTTCACAGATCGCTAAGGAGCATGTTAAGCACCCGAAATAATAATTATAGTCTTGAAATTCTTGTAATCTAGTCTTGTAATAATTCAGGTCTAGTAGACGGAAAAAAGAAAATTATAGACGCTGCGGTGAAGCTGTTTTCATGTAATAAGATGATTTGGGAGAATACCGCGAAATTTGCAGTGGTCCTTCCAGGATGCAATGATATCATGAAGTGAATTGCATGGTCTAATAGCTTGGGGGAGTAATAAGCTGCTATGGGCGAATGTTCGAACTTTGAGGACAGCTATGGGCTAACTGTGACATTATTTGATTTCACCTTAAATGGCGGTATGTGCATGTACTCGTAATACAGCAGAATAAACAGAATATAAACAATTTTAACGCGTCCGGTATTCCGGTATATACGCAATGGCGCTTGCGTAATTTCGGGTGACCGTACGCTGCGGGAAACATCTTGTGACGTTTCGTCTAACCCACGGTGTAATAAATATAAATTAGGTGTTGACACTCGCCGCCCGCCGCGATGGAGAGCGCGCACAGATATAGTGTTCGCTGTAGCACAGGCGCCGGCAGCAGCTGCGTGGGGGGCACTGAGGCTCAGGGGCTGATGAGGCCTAAAGTCCCTAACTGCGTACTTTCCACGGCCGCGTGCGCCTTATCTTGCAAGTGATCTGCAGGCGATGCGTATTTTGCGACCGCGCGCACGGGGAACCGACGATCGGGGCTCAATCTCGTGCGTGCAGGGAGGGAAGCGGGGTGGCAGCGCGGGAGGGGGGGGGGGGGGCGTTCTACTCCGGCACTAACTGCGTACTTTTCACGGCCGCGTGCGCCTTATATTGCAAGTGATCTGCAGGCGAATTATACCTTTGTGCGTGCGGTGTTCTCGTCACTCAGCGTTGAAGCGATAGACAGCACGAAGGTCACTTCGTTCCCTGCTGCTGCCGCGCTTCCTAACGTCAGCGTTTTGACAGCGAGTGTCAGCGGTCATTGAGTGGGATGGGTTCATGTTTTCCTGTGCTCTCTGACACCATGCTTGTTACTATAGTTAGTCAGAGAATATTTCTGAAATTATGCTACCGATAAAACTACTATCCTTACTTCCTATAATAGCTATCCACTAATTTGCTATCGCAATCAATGCTTCGCGTTTGGGGTGAAAGTGCGACTTTTTTTTTCTCCTTCGACTGAAGAAGCGGCAGGTTCAGCTAGCGGTGTCATTTCAAGCTGGTATCCTTGTTTTGCCATGTTACAGTGTATTTGAGTGCATAAAGTTCAGCTTCGGGACTTTGTATTGTGGTTTGCACCTGCCTCCCACAAGGTTTCTCTTGGTTTGTGCCAGAATTTTGCTTCACTGTTTGCTGCTGTGGTGTATCATCTCGCAAGCTACAGTGGTGACGCGGGCCGTGCCTGCGGACGTTTTTCGCCGCCTGTACCCGCCTGTATGCGGCTGATGACTGCAATGTTCTGACTGCTGTTCGTAAGACCCAGGAAGGCCATCCGGGGTCAGAAGCTTATTCGGTCCGATAATGGGAATCAAGTGCTTCGTGCCGAACTGCAGATCGGGCTACCGCACTTCCACGGATCTAGTACCGCTTTTTAGCGCTCCTGCAGAGAAGGCTCGTCTGTAACGGTGGCGCCGGGCTATTCCGAAAGCAGACAAGGCCTTGAAATCGAGTGACCATGTCTGCTTTCTTTAAATGTGTTTTCTTTCCACTGTCGTGGTTACATGCAATCTCTTTCAGCAATGCTACAGAACGCGGGATTGCTGAAGCGGGATAATTAACCATGCACTGAACAGCGCCCCATGTGTGGCAGAGGTGGGACAAAACCTGAGAATAAATTGCACCGGGATATGAGCATCGATGGACGAGAAACCAGTGTTCTCACGGGTGTTTGAATACATATGCTGAATATAACATGAGGAAAATTAAAACGACACGGTGTCGACAGCAGGTGCAACACTTCAGTGGTTTCCCATATTTAAATACATGCCATGGTACCCAACGATGCCGCAACAGACCGCCGATATAACGCGACTTGGTAGGACCCTTGTCGTAGCGCCACCTGTCAGGGAAGGGTGAGGAGCGCCGAACACGATCTGGTCGCGCCGTTGCGCGGAGTGTTGGCGCCTAACATATTGTAACGGATACGAAAGGCAGGCACAAAAAGAGAGAAGAGAAGACTAAGAGAACGAAGAGCTCGAGAGGCCGGACTGCGCTATGATCACGCTCCGATCATCGCCCATCTCCTGTAAAATAGAACCATTTCTTCACAACTCTTCGTAACAGTTGCGGTGGAAGGTGCGGGGTAATCGACACCCGAATATGGAGGCTGAACCACAAGTTCTTCGACGGAGCCGTCGCCTTGCTGGACTCGCACCGAATACACCGGAGTTGAACATGTCCTACGACGCAGACGAACAACGGCTTATTCCAACTGCTGCGCCGACCAGTTCCGTTCAGCAACTGAGAGATGCGCGTCTTTTCGCCGGAAGACCGGACGAAGACGTCGAGGAATGGCTTATCCATTATCACCGGGTGAGTGCCGCCAACAAGTGAAACAGCGCTTCTCAGCTATCGAACGTCGTGTTCTTTCTAACGGATACTGCGTTGATGTGGTTCGACAATCACGAGGAAACGTTAACGACATGGGGCAGATTTGTTTCTGAAATCAAAGAGCGATTCGGCGACTCCGCGACGAAAAAGAAAAGGGCAGAACTACTGCAACGCGCGCAAGTGCCAGGCGAAACCTGCATGACCTACATTGAGGCAGTAATAAAACTGTGTAGGATGGTAGATTCTGGAATGTCTGAGGAAGACAAAGTCGGGCACATCCTAAAAGGAATTGCTGAGGATGTTTACAGTTTCCTCATCGCAAAAGACACCCTGGCTTCCGTCGCCGACATCATTCGGCACTGTCGCACTTTCGAGCAACTGAAGACGAGGCGCATCACGCCGAAGTTTGGCAGGCTAGCCAATGTGACGACAGTTGCAAGCGTAGAGAGCAACCAGCCCCTCGATCTTGCAGCAACGATCCAACAAATAGTTCGGGAGGAACTCAGCCTGCACGGGCAAGTGACACACCCAGGAACTCATAGCTTCCGCTTACCACCAGATTTCGAGCCAAACGTGGCATCCTTCTCCCCGTATACTGCGGCAAGGGGCATTGAGGATTATGAACTCGCGCCCCGACAGCAGCCACGTCTCTACGACAGAGGCCCTACTTATGACGCTCAGCCACAACGAGAACAGCCGCGTTTTTACCCCCGAAGCCCTGTGACTTCTGTGAGGCCGCGCCAAGAACAGCACCGACCCTACTACCACGACGTGGCTTATAACCGATATAACGGATTTCAGCGACCAGCAGAGACACGTTATCCACATGACAACGAACTTTCTCGCCGCCCGCAGCAGGCTAGCATTCGCTTCGAGGAAGATGCTGTCAACCGCGACCCTCCCGTGTGCTACAACTGCGGTTCCACAGGCCATATTGCTCGGTATTGTCGCCAAGGCCGTCAATCACGAAGGACACCACCGATGTTCTCGCCTCCCGGAACCCGTACTTCATATGACTTGCGGACGACCGATTTGCTTCCAATGGACCACTTCTCGCGCGCTACCAGACGCAGCGATTCGCCAGCATCTGAGCGCAGTTTGACGCCACCAAATAACCGTCCCCGTCGCTCTCCGTCCCCTCAGCGCCGTTCTTCCTCACCACCGCCGGGAAACTAGCATCCGCGGCCAAAGGAGGTGAGGTCGCCGGACGGTCTTTGGAAGAAATACCTCTGCCTGTTGTGATGCACAAAAACAAAGTGAATGTGTTGATTGACGGAATGCCGACCATGGCGTTAGTTGATACTGGAGCAACTGTGTCTGTGATGAGCCTCGCTTTCAAAAACCGTCTAGGCCACAAAGTTATGTTTTCTTGGAACGACGGTATTACCTTTCGTGGAGTAGGCGGCGAGTGGCTTCATCCCCTTGGTGTTTGTGCTGTGAGTGTTTTCTTGGCTGGGAAAGTGTTTGTGTCGGAATTCCTTGTTCTTTCTCGTTGTTCACACGACGTTATTCTTGGTATCGATTTTCTTAAACAATGCGGTGCTTCCGTGGACTGTGGTTGTGGCGAAATATCGTTAAACAAGTTATTTATATCAGCACTTCCCGAACAAAGCTCGCGTGGTGAAGACAGGGACACAGACACGCTCAATGTTCTTGATGAAGTGATTGCACCATCGTGGTGCCTGACGCCCGTTCGTGTTTTTGCAAATACTGTTGACGCTGATTGTGTTGACCTTGTAGTTAGGCCTCTTCGCATAAACTGTGCTAAGAAAAGTATACTTGTGCCCTGCTCTGTCGTGTGCATGACGAAAGGAGTTGCCACATTGTGGGCGCTGAACTGTTCATCCACGCCGGTTGTCCTCCCTCGTGGTATGAAAATCGCTCTATTCGATGAAGCCACATGTAGCTCAATAGCGGCACTAACTGCGGACGTCTCTGCAGCTTGCTCTCCTTGCGATAATCGCCATTCTGAAGAGTTAATGCTTGGCATGATCAGCAAGCCTCTCTGTACATCGGAACGGCAAGCACTGGTACAGGTCCTTGCCAGGCATGAGGCTGCATTCGACTTCACGCATGGAGATGCACCCCTTCATCTACCGTCGTCCCGCGCTCGTCACCGAATAGATACCGGCTCAGCGCACCCCATCCGCCAGAAGCCCTACCGAGTGTCATCCTCCGAGCGCAAAGTTATTATCAGAGCAAGTCAAGGAGATGATGAACAAAGGTGTCGTTCAAGAGTCGTCTAGCCCATGGGCAGCCCCAGTAATCCTGGTCAGGAAAAAAGATGGCTCCTGGAGATTCTGCGTAGATTACAGACGTCTAAACGCAGTGACAAAGAAGGATGTCTATCCGCTACCACGAATCGATGACGTCATTGATTGCTTGCACGCAGCTTCGTACTTCTCAACACTTGATTTGCGATCGGGGTATTGGCAAATACCTATGGACGCTGCCGACAAGGAAAAGACCGCTTTCGTGACTCCAGATGGCCTATTCGAATTTAATGTTATGCCTTTTGGCCTTTGCAATGCTCCTGCCACCTTCGAAAGATTCATGGACACAGTACTACGTGGTCTAAAGTGGGAGATATGCATTTGTTACCTCGATGAGGTAATATTTGGCCGCACGTTTGAAGAACACAATGAACGCCTCAGTCTTGTTCTCGACTGCATCGAAAAAGCTGGACTGGTTCTGAACCCCAAAAAATGTAGGTTTGGCGAACGCCAAACACTGGTCCTGGGACACTTAGTCGACAAGGATGGCGTCAGACCCGATCCTTGTAAGATTGAAGCGGTGAGCGCCTTCAAGCCACCACAGTCAGCACGAGAACTTCGCTGATTCATTGGCCTATGTTCATATTTCCGTCGTTTTGTTCCCCGGTTTGCCGACATCGTTTACCCATTGACAAGTATTTTGCGACAAGATACGGCCTTCCATTGGACACCAGAGCGTGCCGCTTCATTCTCTCAATTGAAGTTTATACTAACGTCAGCACCCCTCTTGCGTCACTTCGATCCATCTTGCCTTACTGAAGTTCACACTGATGCTAGTGGAATCGTGATAGGCGCGGTGCTTGTACAACGTCACAGTGGCTGAGAACATGTTGTCGCATATGCCAGCCGTTGCCTGAGCAAATCGGAACGCAATTATACGGTTACGGAACAAGAATGCCTGGCAGATGTTTTCGCTGTACAGAAGTTTTGGTGTTATCTTTAGGGTAGATCATTCAAGATTATCACCGACCATCATTCTTTATGCTGGCTGGTCGGTTTACGTGATCCCTCTGGTCGCCTCGCACGTTGGGCGCTGCGCCTCCAGGAATACGACTTTGTGGTGTCGCACAAGAGTGGCCGTCGTCACGCTGACGCAGACTGCCTCTCTCGGATTCCTCTTGCAACTACCGACTGCGATGCTGAGAATTTTGACGACTGCCTCGCTGCTGTTACTTGTACGTTCCCTGATGCGGCAGACTTTCAGCGAGAACAACGGAATGATCTTACCCTCGATCCGCTTTTGTTGCCGCCCGTACTTCTCAAGGCAGTGGTCGCTTTACTGTCCGTGATGAGTTGCTCTACAAAACTAATTACTCCGGGCATGGAGCGCATTTTCTGCTTGTTGTCCCCGAGAGTCTCCGCTCCGACGTTCTACGCACCATGCATGACGATGCGACATCCAGACATTTCGGCTTCGTACGAACGCTACACCGCACGCAGGAGCGCTTTTACTGGCCCAAGATGTACGAAACAACCAAGCGCTATGTCGCTAGTTGTGAAACGTGCCAACGTCACAAGCGACCGACCACCGCAGCCCCGGGTCCCCTTCGGCCATTGACACCGCCTAGTACGCCGTTCGAGCAAGTAGGCATTGACCTTTTGGGTCCATTCCCGTTATCCAACAACAAGAACCGTTAGATAATTGTATGCGTCGACCACCTTACACGGTATGCCGAAACTGCAGCCATACCCTCTTCCACCGCTGCTTGCGTGGCGGTCTTCCTGCTGCGTTCCTTGGTCCTTCGTCATGGCCCACCACGTGTCATCATCAGCGACCGCGGTCGCCAGTTCACTGCTGATGCCATTGAAGAGTTACTTCGTTTGTGCACTTCACAGTTCCGGCATTCCACGCCGTATCATCCACAGACCAATGGCCTCGTTGAAAGGACAAACAGAACGCTGACCAACATGCTTGCCATGTACGTCTCCTCCAATCACAAGAACTGGGACGACGTGCTACCCTTCATCACTTACGCATATAACACGGCAAAACACGAAACCACGAACTATAGCCCATTTTATCTCCTGTATGCAAGGTTACCGCGAAGCCCTCTGGACACTTTCTTACCCTTCGTTCTGCACAATGACGATTCTATATCGAAGACTTTGTGTCTCGCCGAAAAAGCCCGTCGAATAGCTCGTCTTCGTACTCTGGCCTCGCAAAGTCGTTCGAAAGAGCGATACGACGACCGTCACGTACAAGTATCGTTCGAAAAAGGTGACTTGGTCCTTCTTTGGACACCGCAACGCAAGCGTGGATTGTGCCACAAGCTCTTGTCACAATATTCAGGCTCATTTGTAGTTGTGGACCGCCTGAGCGAACTCACTTACGTAATAGCTCGCCTCCTGTGCAATGGTCAGCGATCAAGCAGAACTCAGCTGACTCACATTGCTCGCCTGAAGCCTTTCTACCCTGCTTGTCCATCCTGACTCGCCCCACGGGCTTCGTCTGCTTGCGGGGAAATGTAACGGATACGAAAGGCAGGCACAAAAAGAGAGAAGAGAATACGAAGAGAACGAAGAGCTCGAGAGGCCGGACTGCGCTACGATCACGCTCCGATCATCGCCCATCTCCTGTAAAATAAAACCATTTCTTCACAACTCTTCGTAACAATATACTTCTTACAACGTGCACTATAACCACAATGCATTATAGACACGTTTTTATGCACCTTGGGCTTCCTTGTCGAAATAACAACGTGTTAACCATTACGCCGCATAAATGCATACCAGCAGCAAAGCCGAATGCGCTTGGCTACAGCAATAATAGCTCTATGTTTTTCTGGTTGGACTCCGCGCCATCAGACGGCGCCACCAACAGAATGACTGGGTCAGTGACAGGAGGAGGCGTAGACATGCTAATTAGGCGAGGTAAGAAATTACAAAAGGTAAAAGGGAAATGTAAGGAGCATTTATGAATTAGCGGCACATGAAGAGGAAAAATTATGTGGCTTGAAGTAACTTACTTCGACTTATTGACAGGCAGGGATAGCAGATATAAAGATAAGGAATTGATTCATTGCACTAGAAGCAATATTATGGGTTCATGAAATCGGGACAGGTGGTATTAGTTGGAGAAATTAGTGCGTACATGGAAGATACATACGGATATACTGATCACAACGGTTCACGAGTGCTGTATGTCAGCGACGAACAAAACCTTATAGTAGTTAACAGGGAGAGTACGTGTCATGGACAGGTAACGTATCAATGAGGAAACAGGCAGTACACCTTAGTCTCACAAACGGTCTACAAATGACTAGACCAAATGACGATGGATGAACATGAAAAAGAAAGCCTCGCCAGCGATCCTAAATGTTTAACCTTAAAATTTGGGAGAGCCACTAACTTAAAACATGAACCAATAGCATCAGCACTTCTAAATATGAATGAAACGCAAATAACGGAGATCACAAAAACAAGAAAGAAGAAAATGGAGGTGCTTCCTGCAACAGTTTGGGAATATAAGAAACTGGTAGACATTATGCAGCAATAGATATGAGACAGATGACAAGAAAATAATCATAGAAAAGAGGAAACCACGCAAGTTATTGAACAAGAAAATAAAGCAAGCTACAGAAAAGTGTAAGCAGGCGTCTAGGGACAACCGAGAAGGCATAAAGTTCAGATTACACGAAGAAGAGGTGCTCCTTAGATGGAACAAATACTGAGTAACGAAAAGGATGGCGATTGAGCTCATTCAAGGAAAAAATAAATGCACAGGGCCGCGATTTTGTAGCGATGCCTTTCCGGTGCTAATGCCTTTTCGCGCTTATCGCGCTTTGTCAGTGGTCAGAGCGACGCTCCACTTGCGTTATCAACGCGATCAGCCGGCCGTGAGCGGTGGATGATAAGACTAGTATAGAATAAGTCATAAGGAATCGCTACAAAATACTGGCCCAAGTGTACGTTGGGTGCATAACACTCGCAAAAGAGAAAAAGGGGCACCAAATAGATTCTGGAGCCATGTAGGAACAGTCGCAATTCCAGCTAAAAATTAGCAAAGGCTATAATGAATGGAGACTGTAACATCTTCGGTGGAGCCGATGCGCGGCGGTAACACAGAGACGTTATTACGGATAACTTCGGCCCGAAATGATGATGAAAACTTTTATTGAAAATAAGAAAGTAAATATTGGGTTACGGGAATACATGGTCAGGTCCCTAGTCCGGGAAACCGTTGGCAAAAGCCGCTGCCCGTGCTCTTTCGATGAGGGCTCGTTGCTCCTGGAGGTTCGAGCTAGACAGGGCCGCCTCCCAGTCCTCCCACATTGGCTGATTGAATATGGCAATACTGCGATTTTTCTGACAAGCCCAAGTCGGCCTTTCGGCCACGAAATTTGCACTGCGCCGAAAAAGACTCGGGCACTATGGCGTGAAGCCTAGATGGATTATTAAATGACATAGTTTGTAGCCGAAAGAGTTGAGACTCTTCTGATTTATTAAGAACCCTAGTGGGCCACGGCAGTGTCTTCCTCTCAAGGCGCAGATGCTGTAGTATCTCTGACTATGTTGTTAACAGAGAGGGGGAGACCAAGTCAGCAAAGGAGGACGTAAATGGATCCCGGGGAGAAAAGCTCGGGATGAAGCATGTGCACGCTCGTTTCCCTCAACCCCCTCGTGACCTGGTACCCATATCAACTGCTTCCGTGCAGCTCGAGTCTTAGATTGACTAAGAATTTTGCATGCCAGCGGCGTGATTCTACCACGCATATAGTTTCTATAAGCGGCGTGCGAATCTGTAATAATGTATTCTAACGCGGAGTGTGTCGCGGCTAGGGCTATCCTATCGCCACTTCCTCCACAGCCAAGATTTCCCCGTCACGAACTGAAAGCTCGTCTACAACCTGCATTTGGTGCACCACTGAGATTGTCGATATCCCCTTTACAGGGCCCACAGCGTCCACGAAGAAGCCTCCTTCTGTTCTGGAATAGCACTTGTTCATAATCTTGCTCCTTACCACTCTTCTGGCCTGATGATGCTCCGGGTAGATGTTTTTAGGAAGTGGAAGCGGGATGAAATTGTTCCGCCACTCCCGAGGAATATCTTGTCGTCCAGCCACTTCTTGCGGAAAGCAGATGTTTAAATCCTCCAAGACCCTGCGGCCAGTCTTAGTTGTAGCCAATTGCATTACCTGGCTTGCAAGATGGGCGCTAATAAATTCATCAGCCGAATTGTGGACTCCAAGTTGTAGGAGACGCTCCGTAGATGTTTTCATGGGCAGACCGAGATCCTTTTTATAAGCCGTTCGAATGATAACGTCCCTGTGGTTTAGATCGCTCTTCTTTATCTGAAGGTGTGGGGCCACGTACACTATTCGGCAGAGGATAAACGGCTGCACTAGCCTAAGGGTGTCCTTTTCTTGCATACCCCTCTTCTTGGTTGTGATCCGAGATATCATACGGATGAGTTGCTCACACACTGTTCGGAGCTTAGTGATTGCGGCTGCGTTGACGACCTTGTTGTTAATGAGCAGCCCCAAAATACGTAGTGTCTCTACCTCGGGAATAGGTGTGTCGTGGACCGAGATTTCCAGCGGTGCAGTATCCCCCTTCGGGCGCAAGACGAGGAGCTCCGACTTGTCCGGGGAACAGCGCAGTCCGCATTCTGCTGCATAGTTTTTAACTGTGGTGGCAGCCTCCTGGAGGATCCCCTTCATCTGTCCCAAGCTGCCCTCCGTTGTCCATATGGTTATATCGTCCGCGTAAAGGGCGTGACGAAATTGGAAAAACGTCAGGGCTTTGAATGGCCCGCGTTGTTCGGGAAATGTACGTAGGCCTCGCACGGTTCTCCATATATGAGGAAGAGATTTTCGGGGGTCTAGGGATTCACAAAATTTTGCCCACCGTTGAGACTCCAATTTGTCCATTCGGCGCTGGATCTTCTTTTGGGTGCGTATGGCTATTCTTAGATCATGGATGGACTTTGTGCGTCGGTATCTTCGTTCGGCACGCCGACGAATCGCACGGAGTCGCTCCAATTCCACGTCGGGTTTTGAGAACATGGAAGTGCATGTCAGTGTGCACATCGCATTCTGCGTTGCTTCTTTGATCGCTAGCTGCAGGCCAGAAGGCAGACCTTTGCGAGAAGCTTCTGCCATGCTGGTTTCGAATGTAGACCAGTCAATGCGCCGGATTGTGTTTGGTGAATGACAGGTGGCCAAATCTTTAATCATAAGGTAACTGGGGATATGGTCACTCCCATGCGTCTCAATGTCTAAAATCCACTTCACACGAATAGCAAAGCGACGTGACACAAATGCCAAGTCTAAACAGCTGCTGTATGATGAGCCTCGTAGAAAGGTAGGGCTCCCATCATTAAGCAAGGACAGTTCATGGTCAGGTGCAAATGAAGCCAGTCGTCGGCCGCTTGCGTTAATTTTGGAGCTACCCCAAATAGGGTGGTGAGCGTTAAGATCCCCTGTGATGATCCATGGACCAGGGGTTGCTGTCAAGATGTCTTCTAGTCTCTTGCTGTCAAACCGGGTTCATGGGGATAAGTAGGTGCCCACCAGTGTAAAGGCAACTTTTTTCTTAACAGTCAGGCATACATACTGATTCTCATCATCAGGCGGCACATGCTGAACGACATAGGTAAGCTCCCGACGAATAAATACAACGACCTTGATGCTTTTGTTGTAGGCTGAGGACATGATGGATTCGTAGCCGGATAGCCGGATTAAGTTTGTTAATTTCGGTTCACAGATTACGATGATTTGGAAGTGATTAGAGTATACAAACTGACGAAAGTCACGCATCCGACATCTAAGTCCTCTGGCGTTCCATTGAATTATCGATGCTTCTCTGACCTCTTTGCGGAACGATTGGTGATTGTCAGCCATGGTTCTACTGGAGAGCTGGAGTTGCGATACTTGTCAGTAGCTCTTTAATGACATTCATTAGGGACCGCAGCATCGGTATGATCTGTCGGTCAACCCTTGGTACTTCATCAACCGAAGTATGCGTGGAAGTAGACATCAGGCGGCGAGGCTCCTTGGCAGGTTGTGTGCGCGGAAGCGCAGGCCAGTCTTCCGCGGCGTTAGATTCCTCAGTCTCAATCCTCTTCGTGCTTGTATGTTTACTTGCACTCGAAGGTGGTGGGTTGGGTACGTTCTGCGTTTGATCAGCACCCCGTCTTGTACGCTTGCGTCGACGATTACGCCGGCGTCGTACAGTCTCAGCAGCTTCTCTGTGGGATGAGCTGTCTCTGACCATTTGTTTAAGCACGGTAATTTCTCTCCGGATTTGCGGGCAGTCTTTGGATGAGGCATCGTGGCAGCCATCACAGTTACCGCGCTTTAGATTTGTTGCGCGGCAAGAGTCCACAGTGTGCGACTCAGCGCAGCGAGGATGAACCGTACACTTTGTACAGACGCCCTTGACATGACCAATCTTCATGAAGTTATTACACTGAAGTGGCTTGGGGACGAATGGCCGAACAGCATGCCGGAAGTGGCCAACCTTGACATGCGAAGGGATGGAATCGCCCTTGAATATCAGCTTAACGCAGCGGGTGTTACCAAGGCGAAGCGCATGCGTGATGATAACTCCCTCGGTCGTCGGTTTGATGAGAATTGGCAGGTCTGAGTTCGCTATGGCCAAATCAATGTCGTAAATAACGCCCACCATGCGAGCTCCGTCCAATGAAACCATCACTCGGACTTTGATGCCACCCAAATGTCTTTTTGTCTTCATGGTTAATGTCCTAGCTGGTGAAAACACCTTGAGAATCCTTCTTTTGGCCTTTCTGCTCATCACAGACTGAAAGCTGTCATCTGACGAGTCGTCACCGGTGACCGAGTACAGTTCGGTGTCCTCGCTGGTGCTGGACCAGGAACTTCGTTTCCTCGATGAGCTCGTCATGGTTGACCTCTGGCCGGGTGTCACCGCAGTTGACTCCGCGTCCATAGCCACAAGGCAGTGAGCCTCGCTGATGACCTCGCTGGTGCTGGACCAGGCGCGTTGTTTCACTGGGGAGCTTGCCATAGCAGACCTCAGGCTAAACGGTCCTGGGGAAGGCTCCGCCGCCGTCGCCACGAGGCAGGAAGCAGCGTCCTCGAAAAACGTGGAATATTTGATGAAAATGCAACGAACAGAGACAGAAGCGTTCTATCAAAGAGGTGTAACGTGAAAGCTCAGTAGCGGTACTATTTTTAGGGTGAATTTATAGGGGTAGCATGCACTGGCCAACATGGGAGCCAGAAAAGATCAAGGGAGGCATGTCGTCATCATCAGGTCAGCAGTGACCGCTTCTGGGTACGTCGCACTAAGGGCGCATTAACACTTGTGACTAGACGACGTCCCGCGACCGATTGCGACTGGCGACCAGAAAGCTACTCAAGACGAACGGTGTTCACACTGACAAATCTGACGGACGAGTCGCTAAACCGAAATGTCTCGCGATATGCCATTCACGCCTGCTTGCAATGTCATCGCCGCGTAAAATAAACGTCAGCCTATACGACGTCCTGTTCCTTCGCATCTGATTGGTTCAGCTGTTCTGCGACTGCGGTCGCGCGACTAAAACATCGAGCAGCAAGCGACTGGAACGAAACGGCCCCTTTAGAGAAAAGCGACCATTTGCAACTACTTGCGACTGGTCGCTTTGCGACTAACTTGGTCGCGCGACCTCGCCTAGTCGCAAGTGTGAATGGGCCCTAAATCCAAGGGTCAATATCATCATCTGCAAGTAGCACGTAGCAGTATGTATAAGGGGCTCACATTATTTAAATTATTTAATTATTTTAGGTATTACATTTAGTGAATAAATTATTTTGCTAACAGGAATACTACCAAACAGGGCGGCAGTTCAACTGCCCTATCATTTTCCAATGCCAAATGCGAGAAAACTGCCTCCCTTTCAAAAAGAATTCTATAGAGCCATAAAACTTTGAACTAGACGATGTAGCTTGCTTCCCAAGAGATGTTAAAATTGCAGCCTACCCATGCGCCTGAACAAATAATCATGATCTTGACAATGCAAAAAATTGCAATACCGATGCTATGATTCGAGGCTACAGCATTACTCTTCTAAAATGCAAGGACCCCTTGGCTTTGATACGTGCAGATTTGCAAAGGGTGTTAAGGTCAAACAGAATTGATACGCCAATCAGAATTTTTACAGTGCTGTGGATGTGCGAAAACAGGTGCCCTAATGGAAACTGACACGGGTTTGCTTAAAGTCTGTTTATCACATGAGCAGTGTTGTTTCATTGACACTGGCAAATTGTTTATTCTTCTTGAAGGGTTCACCAACCTAAGTTTCACAACTGGTTTTCGAAGCTGGTTAGGAAATCGTGGGCGAACATTCTCTCATTGTGACATGTGCTAAAGAACTTTTGAAGGACCCCGTTTTGAAATACATTGTTAAGCTCCAAGAATGCTGCAGCAATTATTCGCGCCCTTGTAGGTACTGTATGAAGCAGCTATTTTCATCAAGTTTCAGCGTACATTATACATGGCAGCGCTCTTAAGCATCTCGAGACGTTACCTGTTCGCACAAAGAGTAAAAACTATCTTACGCAAAACACTTGCCTTGCCCCACATGTTAATGCGACAGCTACGCAAACAGCGTATTCTCTATTTCAGACGCTATTTTATTCCAGTCACAATGTAGTCAGCGCTTTTATGCTTGGAAGATATCGCTATTCGTTCAAAAATTTGAAGCTTTCGCCACAAGAATATTATTGTGTAGGAAAAAAAAGGGGGAGGGGAGTAAAAATAGAAACTTCCACGGTCCCATATATATCTTTTTTAGCACGGACTTGCGTCATAAATGGACGAAACCATATCCGTGTAAAGAGTTACGGTAAGCACTCACCTCTCGGTGCGCTATTCGGTCTCCCAGCGGACAACCTAGTTGCAACAGCTCGTACTCAGTCAGGATTTCATTTGCGCCGACGTGTCGCCTCTGCTGGTGCTGAAACATCGCGGCGTCGTAAGAAAGCCCTCCTTGCTTTCTTCTATGAGCCGACTAAACATATTACGCAGCGGCGAGCGCGCGTCTCAGAAGAACGCAATCCCTCATCCGTCCCGTCAACATTGACCAACTCTCAGCACATTTTGCTTGTTGCTCTCTTTCCTTCTCTTTGATATCTTTTTAGACATAGAGGTACTATTTTTTTTTTCACGCCAGGTTTCCCCACGTTTGAACGGCACCGGTGCATTTACTCTAAGGGTACGTCCTTTGTGTTCTTCTCAAAAGACTTTCCTTGACTTTCGTTATCGCTTACAGTTGTAGCGCAATCAGCAGGTGAATGAGTCTAACTGTGTGGCTGCAGTCACGTACCAAGTTAAACTTGTTAGGCCAGTAGCTGCAGCAACGTGACTCCCTACGACTCCATTTAGGGTCCGTGCTCAGCGAGTCTGACAACACGCCGCAACCGTGCCGTCCCGCTTGATTGCACTTTTATCGGATGGTGATTTCGAATAGAGGGAGGGTAAATAATTTGAACGAATTGCACTCGTCCGTTTTATTAAGGCGAAAGCCTTATATGTCTGGTTTCAAAGTGACCTTGATAATGCGGATCCCAAAATTGGGCAAAAAATAGGTGAGAAATATGTACAAAAAATCGATAACTCACTAAGATCATTACAAGCCTCATACTATTATATGTCAATCCATAGGTAATTACATGAGGAGTATAAATATTGATAAATTGTCGTGATAGTCTTAAATTAGTTATGATAAGTAACATCACAAAGCGGGAAATGGGTCGAAAAACTCGCAAAGTGGCCAAGAACCGGCAATTAATCACGGCAATGATAGTGATAAAAATGGGCATTCAGAGAGGTGAATCAGGTGAATTAGGAGTGAATTGATGGTGAAATAAAGGGGTTTAATTAGTTGGGTGATAGGGAGTCAATCGAAACGTATTGATGAGATAGAGTGAGCTAAGATAATGAAGAGCAAATGAGAGTAAATTAAGAGTTAATCAAGGTGAATCAAGTGGTGATAGGGTGAATCACGACTGATGAAAATTAGAAATTTTCAGTAATAGAGCCAACCAAGAGTGATTGAAGTAAAACCGAGATGATACCATATTCTTGATCGCCTTAGTGTGAAAAGGAATGAGCCGCAAAGATCGTGCTACGGAACCCTGCATATGAACTCCAGTTATCGCTACCCTACCATACACTACATATAAAGGTCTAAAAGTTCGTCGCTGATTCCTTAGGTTGCAGCTCAAGTGCAGGAACATGGTGAACTTTAAAAGAAACAGCCTCAGTTGCTTTTCGTAGTAAATGATATGGCTGTGACCTGTTTGCACTGAAATTTTATTGTCATTAGCTTAAGGTAGTTGCTTTGAAGAAGCTATATATATATATATATATATATATATATATATATATATAGAAACTTACGTTTTTTGCGATTTTCACAATATGCATAATGTGTATGGGAGTCAACAAAATGGCACTTTTATTAGGATATATTAGCATAACGCAATACCGATAACAATATCTCTTCGCTGTAAATACGTATTACCTGATCGTTCCACTCTGCTTTAATTCGCGTTTCACTGTATTGGCGTGAACAGTGAAGGGTTCAAAACTGAGCTCCTTAGTCTGTCTGTATTTACGATTGAAAACGCATTCACACTCGACTTGCGGAGAGGCATTTCCAGAGTTGTAATGATTCCAGAATTATTACAAATGTCACACACCTGGGCTGAAATGGGAACGAGCTTTCACCAGATTGACTGATGACATGGGAATAGAATGGAATGGAAGCCCGATATTCAAGAATGGGAGTTGGAATAAAACGGGAACATAGTTCTTGAGTGCTAAATTTTAACTTTAGTGAGACTACAGAACTGGTAAACTTGCCAATTATTGACCAAATTTAACTTGGTCAATATATTAAATTTGTAAAGTTTCACTCAATGCGGCTCTTTCAGTATCACCCTGTAAGCGTGCACTTCTGCCTCGATAAGTGTAAACCACACAGTATCCTCCACATTCCGTACATCTAATGACTAGGAAAGTTATGTGCGTTACACTGGTGATGTTCAGTTCACTAAAAAGTTAACTGAACTAACTCCTTAACATTGTGTTAAGCAATTATGCTTGATTTATGACAAAGGTGTGCACGCCAAAACGACCACGCCGCAAACAGTTGCTCCCTGTGTGAGTCAAACGGTTTTTCGCACATTGTCCAGTATCCAGGTGTGATAACGGCGGCTAGAGATGTGTGCTGGAGAATGGTGCCCCGTTAATACGCCAGTAAATGCGAACAACAAAAGGAAGCACGCTTCAACAATTCCGCCTGCTCTGAACTCCTCCACGATGACAAGGGCATTGTCCTTGAAGACCACATCTTTTATTTTGCTTGCCTGCTTTTGCCTAGAATAATTGCGCTCACCCACTGCGTTGAGCATGGTGTAAGGTTATTTTGTGCTCTGCTTTATTCGGGTGATTAATAATTAGAGAGATTACATGTAACAACGCCTCGAAGAGATAGGATGCTACAAAGCGTACTTGTCCTTGCGCAAAAAAGTAGCACGTAAGATTCTTTGTTACGTTATTAGGACCTCAAAATGCGGTGCTGTTTTTCTTAGTCGCTAGGAAAGCAAGTGCAAGTAGTAAGCGATAATCTACGAGAAACCTTCATTTAATGTAATGGGAAGAATGCGATGGACGGAATGCGAGTTCAGCCAGCCCAGGAGTGCGAACGGTCCAATTCTCACCACTCTGAGTAGTTAAAAGGGTTGGAATTGCGGAGATCTCCACTCTTCGAAATGGAGTGGGAATTAGGTGGAGGGCTCCACTCCGCAACTCAAATTCACACGAAGAATAGGAGTACAAGTTTTCCCTTCGGATAGCGTATCCACTTTCGCGTGCGTCATCACAACTTGATATATCCTTGCGGAGCACGGCTTTCCCGGCTTGCCGGAGGGCTGGAAAATGCGCGGCTGTATTTTCATCCGTTCAATGGGCGGTCGTCTGCCATCTGTTTAGCGTAATCAGCCTTAGTTCTCTCAAGATGGGCCCGATTGTTACGGCTTGATGGGCTAGCTATCATGTGTATTATCGCGTTTCCCATCGAAAAGGAAAGTTTTGAGAATGTTCGTCCGTTGGCGATAAACGCACACGACGGTCGGATTGCGCGGCCGATAGGAACTCGCACCATGAGCGAGTTGCAGAGAACGGTCTGCCTTCCGGAACACCTCCCGTGCTTCGACAGCGTGTGTAAGCGTTGGAGTCCACAGTACGCATGCATATTCCGCGAGCGTTTTCCGACTGTGTGTACCTAGTTCATTGGCAGTTGCGGGAAGTTCTCACGTGACTGTCTCGCCTTTGGGCATGGCCGGACTGTCCTCGCGTGTAAAGGCAGTTTAAGTCATCATTTGGCCGAAGAACAACGAAATTTCGCCCATGCCACCACTGCGAATGAAACTCTTTCTCGACAGCGTCACATGACTGCGAGTTGATGCGCTAACCTCACAGCTATTTCGAATCATTAGAGTCCCGCAAATTTACAGCTAAGTTGTTAGTGCGACCAGAAACACTCTAAAGCGTTATGCGCCTGCTTTCTGGTTTTTTGTAAAACTAAATCACCCAGGATGTTTATATCTTTAGTCAATGTGCAAAATGTTTGTGGTAATATGCAGACAAATTGTGCAATGTTTGGGTTTATTCGGGATTTAATGGTCGTTTCTAATCACTTGTTTTTGGTTTATACAGGTGCGTCATACGAATTGCTTAAGACATTTTCCCACTGCACATGAAACGCCACGCACGACAGCAATTACTTTTTTTGGAAAATGAGTGTCCATGCTAGTGACATTTATGGTGAAGTGTGTAGGTTAATTCTGTGCTTTGTAAATTATTATTGAATTCTATTTTCTCAAGATCTCATTCAGTACACGTGGCATGTCGTTCTTTTCCCCGGTCTTCTCGGTCAACTGTGCGAGGAACATTTATTTATTATTTCGTTTAAGTAGAAATTATGCCATGAGTCAATCGGTAAACGTTTATTTTGCGTAGGGTAACTACAGCTTAGCCAAATATTACTTATTAAAGCTGTCTAGAGTGTAAACTCCCGTTATCTGCAGTGTTTCTCAGAGCTCTAAATGTGCAGTACACGACGTGGAGGTCCAATTCTGCAGAAATGGAAGCGTGTTAAGTATAAAGTGTGGCGAAACTTTAAGGTGTCTGTCTTAGTATGAAGCGTTAGAAAAAAATTACTGAACCATCCTTTTTTCCATATTTTTACGTAAAACGTGTTTAAAAGCGGCCAATGGGGATCGTGTGCTGCAACCGATGTATGGAGAACATGTTATAGCATTATCGCTTACAACTTTGTAATTATGCTACCCACGCACTTTACTTTGGTATCATCATGCACAGGGAAATAAAGAGTCATTGCACGACCATACACCTGTCGCGTGTGCATATGGCGCTGTTTTCGTGCCACGCATGATTTATCTGCAGCTAAGCTGAGCCTCCCGCGCGGCGTTTATAGGGGCGCAACGCGGCAGTACTTTATCCATCCAAGCAGAAATATCGTGTTTGAGGTAGCTCAGTAGGACATAGTAGGTATTATTTATCAAACTCAAACTTGTGTTCACCAAAAGTTGTAAGGCATACAAATGTGCAATATGCTGCAATAATGTCACGCTTACTTAGCATCTTGCTTATATGTATATCGTAGACATAAGAGAGGCGCTAAGGGTACCACGTAGATAAACTTCACAGTGTGTGTGTTAATTTCCATCATTGCGAAAAATACGTAGGAGCGTTATTAGCGTGTATTGAGATCGGGTAAAAATGGACCCGCAGCCCTCGCATAACTACGAATGCCACAAAGATCAAACTTTAAAAAAATAGGGAAGGGAAAGGGGACGGGCGGGGGGGGGGGGTTATTGTGGCAGAGTAGCATGCTAAGGTAAATGAGTGTGAATGAAATTCTGACTTTGCAACAAATTCCTTTAGCAACTGCTTCAAAGCGTTATATGCCCTTGTAACGCTGTTTCCAAGTGCCCTGAGGGAACCATACTTTACACCAAGCTTACATTTGGTGGAAGTCGCTGGCAGTTCTAGTGCAACGTGCCGAGAAACTTTAACTTTCCTGGGTTAATTAAGAGCATTGTAAATATTTACTGAACCACCGCTTTTTTTTTCTTTTGCCAGTATTTTTTTGCATTATGCATACGAAGGCCGCCATTGACAAAAAATATATTGTTTGTAAGGCAAATTCCAGGCAACCTGATACTGGACAGCTTTTTCGGTGTAGTCTTTGTGTTTTGCTTTTGCTGCAGTATATCTTTAGCCAATGAACGGTCCGAATATGATTAGATTGCGCTACCAACAGGAATGTATCTCGTTGTTTGTGGTTACCACCAGAAACCTAAAGTTGAAATCAAAAAACGCCAAAGTCGAATTGTGGCCATGTTCTCTGTTGCTTCTGTTATATTGGAACTGGTGCGAATAAGTAAACTTCAAATTTAAAAACCTTATGTAGGTGTCTGCATCGGCAAATTGTCTAAATCATTAAAATCAACTTGGCACTCTTGATTGAAGCATGAGATCTCTAGGTGCTCGTGAAAAGTAGAAAAACACTGCTTCAGTTGGTACTTAATGGCAGACCAAAGTTCGGGCGTAAAACGTTAGCAGGAGTGACATGCGTGGAGAACGGCCCCGTCTACCGCATAAACTATCTACTAGTCAAAAGGTAAGTCGCAGCAGACTGGCAGTAATCTTTAATCGCGGGAAGCACTTCGAGTTTCTTTTATATAGAACAACCAGCATCATTAGGATGATTTAACACAGCGCCCAAATTGCAGGCAGACGTATAGTTACACTGACACGCGTATTTGGAAATTCATTCACTTACCACAAAAGCTTGCTATATTCGACTCAAATTGATTTGCTTAGCGTAAATTATTCTCACTTATAATGAAAGGATTCCAACTTCACTGCTCGGGGTTTCAGCACATCTCCAGCTAGCGCCTATGCTTTTGCTCTGTGAATGTTTCCTGTTTTATTTTTAGCTGGTGGCCTGATATTTTCTATGGCTACGTTTTTATTTTAGCGAACACGGTTTTATTCCAAACCGATAAGCGGACAAAAAACCGAGGAAGAAGAAAAAATCTACAAGAACAGCCTTTATACATTTTACAAACTGCGCAGCCTCGTTTTTCAACGCGTAACAGATGCACGATTTATCTTCGCCGCATGTCGCGATAGTCTCAAGCAGCGTAATTTGACTGCCGCTGCTCAGGCTTGTGTATAGAGCGTCAGAGCGGCTCGTGCGTTGCGCATACCATACGCTATTTCCGGAAAAACGTTCTTCAAGCTTCACAAATATACAGTCCATATTAATTACCGCGGTGCTAAGGAGAATTAAGAAAGTTGTACGGACATCGCTGTTTACTAGCGCTTGTACACTGGGCAATGTTGCCGTACTGTCGCCCACAGTAGTGGACATTTATAACCATTTCAGCTGTAATTACCAAGAACACGGGTGTCATCTTGCGCCATCCTGACGCAGTGGAAACTTACTGCGCCTTTTGAGCCCACACACCGCGACTGGCAGCTGCGCTGGACGTGTCGCTCGTTACATTTCGCAACCGTAGACTGAAAAACGGTCGTGTACGTTATTTATAAACGTACCACGTTCCAGATGGCATGAAATGTTAATGGCAACGAAAGAAGCATGTTCAGTGGCCCTCATATTAAGTTTCTTGGTACCGCGCAGGTTGGATAATCTCTTCTCATATTTAGCGACATAGGTTGCGAGATTTCTTCCTTAGCAAAGCCGTCCGGAGCACCATAGCTTGACGTTGCGTGCTGTAGGCATGAGCGCTATTGGAAGTAGCCAAAATAAATGGTTCCTTTGACGATATATACACATATGTGAACACGCAGAACAGACAATGGGCATTTTATAAAAACAATATAATGGGTAGCATGCAAAGGGTAACATAGTTGTGCGATCGACATAACAGTGATCGTAGCCAGGGTGATATCTTTAGGCAGAATTTGCTTCGTGAGCCCGAAATTCAACTAAGGCAGATACGTGCGATTGTCTCTGACCCTCAGTATTGTATACAGGACGTAACACTGTGGCTGAGAACGATGGCAGTTATAGGAGCGGAGATGTAATCACCATCGGGAACTGGCGTAGATGGCGCCATTTCGATGTATGTCAAGGCCTGTGGCGGAATGGAAACAAAATCAGTCGGTCTTAGGCGCATTTAGTGAGGTGTCGAAGGATCATCCAGCAGAGGCAGGTCGAGACACACCCTACGTGAGGAACAATCGATAATCACTGAATGGGCAGAGAGGAAGTCTATGCTTAGTATGAGGTCATGGAGGCATCGGTCAAGCGCAGTGAAAAGGACGACAGTATGGCGGCCGGAAATGCTCACACGTGCAGTACACAGTCCGACCAAGGCCGCCGTGCTGCCGTCGGCGATTCGTAAGACCCGAGTAACGGCAGGCGTAAAAATTTTCCTTAAATGGCGGCGAAGGCGGCAGGTTATAATCGATATGTGCGCTCCGGTATTTATGGGTGCTGTGGCGGGTGTGCCATCAGCGTGGACGTCGAGAAGGTTATGTCTCGTAAACAGTGTCAAAGGAGGATTTTGTGGTGAATCCGACATTGCAGCACTACCCCGAGGTGCCGCATTGCCTAGTTTTCTGGCTGACATTGTCCTGGGTAGGTCGGCAAGGGCGATCGGTGAAGCTGGGGCAGACGTGGCTGGCGACGTTGAGGGGAGGGCGAGCGAGTATAGTGGTGAATAGAGGTAGCGGCGTCGGAAGCGTCGTAGAAGCGATGGGGTGGAGAACTGCGGGGCGTACTTGAATTCCAGAAAGTGTTTAGAGGCTGGGACGACCAACAGCTATGGCAGTGACGGGAAACTTGACCGATTCGGCCGCAGCAGAAACAGATCGGCCTGTCATCAGGTGTACGCCAGTCCGATGGGTTCCGGGCACTGTAGGGATAACGGGCACTGTAGGGTGCACTGTGATAGGACCGGGGCATTGGAGTGGGGCCGGTGTCAGGACGACTCGAGGAGCAGGCGGTGGGGAGACTCATATTAGCGATTTCCTGGCGAACCATGGACAGGATCAGCGATATCGTCTCAGCAGTATTGGTCCAAGACGTCTGTTGAGGTGAGACAAGAAACGCTGCTTCGAGTTCGCGGTGCACAATGCGGGTCACGTTTTCACTTGGTGGTGGCCGCCAGGCTAGCTTGGACGGTTGGGTCGGTACAAGAAGAGGTCGCTGCAGTATTTGGAAGCCGTCTAAACTGATTATGTATACCGCGGCTGTTCGCCTGCTCGAAACGGCGGCATTCCTTCATGATGGCGTCGACAGTCGATAGGTTTCTAAAGACCAGAAGGCTGAATGCGTCGCCCGCGATGGCTTTGAAAATGTGCCCAACCTTGTTCCACCTATGGCATGGGACGTGTCGATTTTATGCCAGAGGGTAAGGACGTCCTGAATGCGACTCGGTAGCAGTCCAGATACCTGGCCGAGAGGCCAGATACCTCGTGCGGTGAGCAAAGAAGCCTAAGAACTCGATGATAGCGACGCCGAAGAGACACTTGTTTGGATTAATGACGAGACCGTAATCATCAAGTCGGTGGAAAAGAGTGCGCAAGTGAGCTTCATGCTCGGGGCCGGATGAGGTTGCAACGAGGGGATTATCAAGGTAGGCAAACACGAAGTCGAGACCTCGGTGACCTCGTTGATAGTGCGCTGAAAAGTCTGTGCAGCTTTGCGCAATGCAAAACGCATTCTCACATACTCGAAGAGGCCGAAAGGGGTGGTAATGACCATCTTTGGAACGTCAGCGGGCTCCATAGGAATTTGATAATAAGCTTTCACCAAGTCAATCTTAGACGAGATCGTGCACCAGCCAAATTCATTGTGAAGCCTTGTATGTGAGCAAGTGAGTAGCGGTCTGGTAAGGAGTGGGAGTTGAGAGCAGGTAATCCCCACATGGTCTCCACTCGCCAGGATCATTCTTTGGCATCATGTAGAGTGACAATGCCCAGTTGCTTGAAGAAGATCGCACAATGCCGAGTTCAAGCATGTGCTGAAACTCGCGGCGAGCGATGGCGAGGCGGTCTCCAGACAGTCGACGGGGCCAAGTAGAGACGGGAGGTCCAGTGGTCACGATGTGGTGAGTGATCGAGTGCTTCACTGGTGACTCTCTGGTATGCGGCTTGGTTGCTAAATCAGCGAGAATTTTTAAGTACGACGAAGCGGATGCGAGAGCTCGAAGCCCGGTTGGCGAGGCGGTGCAGAGTATGCCGTTGATGGAGAGGCGCGGGCTGAGAGGCAATGAACATGCATGTCTACTGCAAGGTTGAAGAAACTGAGGAAGTCAGCGCTGAGAACAGCTTGCGAGACATCAGCGAGGGGGAAAATCCAGCAAAACGTACTGGCGCAATCCAAGGTTAAGTGTAAGAGACCGTTGGCTGTATGTGCGGATGGCGGAGTTTCCGTTGCGACGGCGGTCTGCACAAAGGGCCGGTATGACACTAACCTGGGCTCCTGTGTCAACAAGGAAGCAAGCGCCACTGATCTTGTCAGAACCGTAGAATAGGCAGCATGTCTTTCGACCAGTATCGCTTGCTGCCGTCAGTGGGTGGTCGAAGCATTTCCAGACTAGGAGCACGGACGGGTGCACTTACGAGCAGAGCTGCCAAATACACGGTGGTATCAGCACACAACCGAAAACGAGCTTTATCTTCGCGCCTGGCATGGTTGAAACTCCGGAGAGCACGGGAGCACTGGGGAACGACTGCGGAACCGGAACCTCGAAGAAGATCGGCTTGACAGGGGCGAGAGGTCATCAAGACGTCTGACAAGGGCATCCACATGGTCCTCTACGCTAGCGAGCGTAGGGGCTGCGGCATTAGCCGGAGGCAGAGTGTTAACGGCGCTGAGGCTATGGGACCGCGAGTATAGTCCGCAACTTTGTCAGCCAGTTCAGCGAGCTTGTCTAATTGCACATCACCCGCCGCCGCCAGAACCGGGACGATATTCGTCCATGAAATGCAGTCTCATTCAATAACAACATTATGAGCAAGAACAACAACAAAAACTTCCGGGGACACATGTGAACTATATGACAGCGTGACGTGGTTTTATCCCAGGAAGCTACCAGCCGCTGCTGCTTCGAAATAAGCGCCATTGAAAAGTAAAAATCATTATAGGCAGAAGGGAGGAACGTCGTTTAGTAGCTTCAATAAGTTATGATCACAATTATTGAACACTGACACAGATCGGCTGTAAATATTAGTGCAGCGTATGAAGCGCTATAAAACGAAAAGCTTCGCTCGTAAATGCGCCAGTGGAACGCTTTTCCCTGTGTACGTTTAGCTGTGTACAGGAGACTCGATGTTGTGCTGTAATTAAGTTTCATCAAAATACAAAACAGCTTTTCTATGCCAAATAAATTTGGTAACCTCGCATAAACAACCTGCAACCTTAGCGGCGATCGCCACGACCGAAAGTTATGCGTATTTGCTATTTCCGAACACGTTGGTTGCGGTCAAACTTTGATGGTGCCATAAAAACCGATTTTACGTGCGGTTACGTACGGATCGACGATGATACGCCATTTACGGGCTTAAATCAGTTTCGAAGACCGGCGTTGAGCTCTGTCGCTGTAGTTTTTAGTTACTACAAAAGTTTCTCAAAATAGACTGTAGTTCTCGAGTCGGAAATGCAAGAATAACAACAGAGTGGCACATAGCGTGTATCGCTCGCTTAGTGAAACATGTGGTTTCCACAGTTCGACGGACCCACGGACGGACGGACGGACGGACGGACACAGACAACAGCACACTTCGTGAAGTCCTCGATGAAGGCTAATCGCATTAAAAACTGCCATATGTAAATACTTGGTTGCAGGTTGGTTGCCTATGCTTTAGAACACTGATATGCTTTTTTTGCTAAGCATAGCGAAGTGCGTAGTAAATAGTACAAGAGATTGGGATGACAAAGGGCACAGGACAGTAGAACTATTGTGTCCGTTCCTGTCTCTTTTACTTCTCTTATACTTTCATCTCTTACTTTCATCAGAAGTAGACATGGAGCCTCGCAATCAGGCTTTGAACTTTGAAACCTTGCGCTTTGAAGCCATGCCTTTCCACTTTGAAACCACTGCTGTCACTGTTGACCAGTCCTCATGAATAGATATGCGCCACTGCGACGCAAAAAGTATAGCACGTTTCGTTATGTATTCATACATACGAGTGCTCTTCGCATGTCGTGCTTCCTGCGTTATTCGTACGTCGTGCTTTGTACATATTCTCTTCAGTCGCGACGTACACATTATTACATGCGACATGAATATTTCTTTAAAATGTTTTTTTATTCCCTACAAAATTTACTCTAATCATGTAAGTACCCCGATGAAGTATTGGCCTAAGCCAAGATCATTTGCAGAAAAAATCAAAGCAATTCATGCTCTAAACATAGTCACTAAATTATTTATTTTCTGATTACAAAATTTAGGGCCAATTTTCTAAGGAGAAGTTGAAGGAAATTTACGTAAAAGCTGAGTTTTGTGTGTTCTTTAATTGAAAAACAAAAGCGGCCACGTAGACCAAAATAACTGCCGTCAATCTATTTGGTCGATCTTCTTGATTACACATAAGGAATCGCGAAATGTGGTTCAGCCCTTTTGTGACGTAGAAGCGTAACGTAAAATAAAGCTTTGTCGTACACCGACGAACTGGCCTGCCTCGCCTCTGCTGCTGAAGTGACCATGTGATCCGTTAAGAGTTGCGCAGATCGTCAATCATAATTAACTTGTGGCCAGAGTAAAATTTAGCGACAGCTTCCAGAAGGATCCGAAACGGCTGCCTGCCTCCCTTTGTGTTAATTACTTCAAAGCGAGATCAAAGCCGCATTCCTTTATCATATCGGCAGCAATCAACACAAACTGAAGTATGGTGGTAAAAGACCGAGCTTCACGCGCACTCGTCCTGTATGCGTAGTCAAGATCTTCGCAATATTCATTATTATTCGAGTGGTCTGAATTTAATGCAGCACGTATAGCATGAGGAGACGCCGAAGGGAACTTTACAGAAGCGCAAGTGTCATCGTTTTCCCGCAAGGATATTTAATGTTTTCAACTACACGCGCCTCATATGTTCTGCTATATCACCGACCGGCTTTCCCGCAATAACGCAGCAAGCTAAAACCACGTCCTTAGTTATTCTTGTTTGCTTATGCAAAGACTGGGTGCTCCTCAAAAGACAGGCACTGTATGGAACAAGTGAAGCGAATAGCGGTCTAATGAACTTCCCGTGCGGAATATGGGGTCCTCATTCTAGAGGAATTTGGTTGAGCGCAATGAGGTCGAATGAAATAACACATATTCTTTAACATTTGTTGATTTCTTTCTTTCATTCACCGCCACCTAATTAGCGACAAATGATAGAGATGGAATTGGCTGGTTCTGTCCAGCAGGAAGAGATTTGTGAATAATGACGCATTCTTCGTTCAGGATTATAAATCAACAAAAAGATGAACGACAGAAATATTTTATTTTGTTTTATTGCGCAACGTGGCCTAAGCTTCAATGCTTGCTGCGCAATGCCAGCTCACATATATCTATAATGTAATTTTCCTCAAGGCTTAACCGATAAATGGGTCACGTCAAACCTCGAAAAGCCTATAGCGCCGCTATGCGGTGGTATGCAATGAAGCATTTGCGGTGGTTCAGCCTTCAATACAAGGAGAAAGCCTGAACGGCATGAAAAGATTACTGGGATTAAAATCGGATTGTCGTTAATGACTCAAAAGTCTATTACTTTGCAGTTAACGTTTACTTTTGGAGATTAGCTGAGCAGCATGAAGCTAGGGATGAACACTGCGATAGCAGGGCACCACCAAGAAGCGAATTTATATGTGTTTTGACGGGTCGTTACCACCAGGCAAATAAAAAAAAGTACAAATGTAAGCTTTGACGATGCTCCAGCTTTAAACATAGTGGTTTTCAACACATATAGTCATGTTCTCGAACATGAAACTGAAAGCAAGAACAAAATTAGCAAGATATAAAAGTTGCTGCTGCCAGGCACACGTTTTTTTAACAATCAGGTGCACCGACAAAGGGAAGCAACTTTAAGTATCTGTCATGCTTAATCCACAGAACACAAAAGGGCTCTAAGGAAGATGGATCCGACGGGTGCCTATACCTCACTTCCATGGCTGTAGTGTGATAGCATTTTCAATATATATTATTTGATGATCATCGATATCAGCAAGGGTACTTTTACCTCGAGGTTTTCCATTATTTATAATGACATTATTATCAAGAGTTCTTGTTTATCTTCTGCGGTGTGCAAGTCTACAGCGTCACCTGTAATCAACGGAAGTACAAACGCATAACAAACGCTATGTTTCTTGCTCTGAAACGATACGAATGGACTGCAGCTATGGCAACCGAACATACCATGTGGCTGGGCTATAAAATACACTGTACACTCATCATACTTTTTGCTTATATTATCACACACATATACCCATACGCATGCTGAACACAATTATCGCTTTATTACAAGCAACTACACATAGCGTAGAGCGGTAGAGATCACTGCCATATTCATCACGCCCACAGCAGAGACGTCCAGCTGCCATGTGGAGTTGCGATGGAAGGACTGCGGCTGCAGTGCTGTGCAGTCAGAGCTTACCGCGCCTGATTCTCATAGATTGCGGCAGGCAGTCTACCATGTGCTACAAACCGCTGGAGGTCGGGTTAATCTCGTGCCAAGTCAGAACCTTGATGGCTGATTGCTGGCTACACTTTATTGCTTACCAAATAAGATGCAGTACACCCGGCGCGTGTTCCTTATCTCGCGTGTGGCACTATGTATTCTTAGATATGCGTACCACAATCAGTTCCGTCTCTTCATCTACGTCCCTCGTATGGTGCGCTTCGCGCCGTTGGATGCGTCGATAGTGTACCATTTGAACGTTTTCAAACAGTTCTGCCTTTCTTGATTCCCCGTGCTTGTGTATATAACTTGTAAAGAACTTTTGAGTGAGTGAGTGAGTGAGTGAGTGAGTGAAAAATCTTTATTGGAGGTCCGGCGAGGACGCGAACTTGTCGCGCACCCGGCTAGTCCCACGTCTCGACCAGCAGGTCTAACCGAACGGCCCCGTCATGGGCACTCCGGACAGTCAGGATTTGCTTGTTTAGAGCGGGGCTACGCAGAAGCGAGTCCCACTCCTCCTTGCTGAACTTGGAGTATATCGACCCGCACTCCCAGAGCATGTGTGCTAGAGTGGAGGTCTGCACGCAGGACGGGCAGGCGTCATCGCGATATACATCGGGGTAAACTTCGTGTAGAACGGCCAGACACTTTTCTTCTTGCTTAATGTATTCAGCGTGGCGATGAGATCTTGCGGCATCTTGGCATCAACGTGCAGAGCCCTTTGCCCCGAGAAATCTCACTGCAACGAACCTTAGAAATCTACCAGCCTCGACAGAATTGAGAGGTGAAGTTCTCAGAGGTACCCAACGAAGTCAGCACCATCACATATCTGTACTATCAGGGCTCAGGAAGAATCTAGGTGCATCGGTTTCCAAAGGCCGTGACCGCCATACGCTTATCGCACAGCGCGCAACATCGCGCCAGTTTATTGCTCCGGTTCATTGTAGAGTCCTTCTATAGCACCTGCGGTACAATGTGATCCGTAGACTCAGCATATAAACATCAGGTGAAATAGAGCAAAATGAAGTGGAGGTGCAATGCTCACTGAGCTGAGAACGTAAGTAGGGTGTCAGTAAAACTAGCAAAGGCAGTAAGCGGAGAGCAAGACAGAAAGTTATGCAGGGCAGGAGATTTTTACAGAAGGACTAATAGAGATGTAAATTAATGGTCCTGCATGCAAGCACAGGCCTCTCATGAAGGCTCTCTGATTATAATGGCAGCGAACGCCTATGCATGAAGCAAACGTTGCGGATCGCCTCTATTGCTTCGTTCAAGCTACCAGTGATATGAGCTCAGCTCAAAAACGGCATTTTACCGCAATGACAGCGCCACAGTGTCGTCTGATATCTCGATTTAGCTTAATACTTTAGCGTTTGCCAGGCATAGACAACTTTCTTCTATGTTTGCTGCATTTGTAGTAGTGTATGTTGCTTATAGAACGCTGCAGAAAAGAATGTAAGTATGTAGAGGGATGATATCAGGAAAAGAGCAGCAATAAAGTATGCAATACATGGCAACATAAAATCGCTGGAACAGGTTCTCGTTCGGAGAGGAAGTAAGTATCATAATGGTGGTGACGGATGACGATCATAATGCTAGTTGTGCTGTTGGAGTGTATTGGGCCGCGGTAACTTTCATGTGATAGAATATCTCTGGATGCTTCAATGAATCATTGTCCTTGTGGACTGAAGCAGAAATGGGGCAATAATAATGCTTATATATGCAGTAATACAGAAACAGGAAGAGAGTGGTGTGGATCAGAGAACAAACGGGGATAGCCGATATTCTAGTTGACATTAAGCGGAAGAAATGGAGCTGGGCTGGCCATGTAATGCGTAGGATGGACAACCGGTGGGCCATTAGGGTTACAGAATGGATACCAAGAGAAGGGAAGCGCAGTCGAGGTCGGCAGAAAACCATATGGGATGATGAAGTTAGGAAATTTGCAGGCGCAAGCTGGGATCAGATAGCACAAGGCAGGGCTAGCACAAGGTAGGAGATCACAGGGAGAGGCCTTCGTCCTGCAGTAGACCTAAATATAGGTTAGTGATGATGATGATATGCAGTAATATTCGTCACAGTAATTCATAAAGGCAAGCTATCTCCTTTTATGCCTCTATGGCTTCGGCGAACACGCAAGAGTCAGCTTCATGTCACTCAGGTTAATTATACTGTCGAGAAATTGACTAATAAATTGATGCGAGAGCATTAGACGACTGTTATAAATTGCGTGAAAATTAGCCCGGACTCCTCAACTTTTCCCGGTATTTCCTATAGGGGTCGACTTCTGCCCATGCGACAAGGTGCAGTTCGGAGTCGAAAGTGTGAACGACTATATTACCGCACCGCGGCGGAGCTTGGAAAATTGTTCGGGTTTTCGTGCGCCTCGCAGACTTTAGGAGTAGCGGCTTCGGTACGTTCATTTCGGAGGCCACATTTGATAATGCTGCAGTGGAATAAAACGACTTTGTCTGCATCAAATAGGAGATTTTCTTGAGGAGAGGATGCTGACCGCTTGTTATAGCCTGTCAGGGACTTCACCATAGAGAAACTGAAATTGCGGATGATGAGGTGGCTTGAGCACGACAGCGGCGTTCAAGCGATGGAGGGGCACGACAAGCTTTGAAATGCTGTCATAGTAAAATCAATCCGCAGTGCTCTACAATCGATTTAATATAGCCCTACTACACAACTATGTTGAACTACATCAATCACTCGAAGGTCGTGTATCGTATGTCAATAAGATGAAAAAAATCAAGAAAAAAAACTTTCCTGTCAAAATGAAACTTGAACAGTATGCTGTACCTAAAGCGAGGCCTGAGTTTTCATCCACCTCACACCACATCAAGACAGTACAATCAGCTGTACAGGATCACATTCACAAACGTATGTTGTGAAAACAAAATACACGGAAGATGTTAAATAGATTAACAGTCGTCCGCTGAAGAGTGGCCGCTGGAGGCACCGTTTCTCGAAGGCACTTTTATTCGACTGCTCTGAAGAATACACATTCCCTTCTCGAAACTTTGGCTGCAGCACCATTCATTTTTACAGCGTAGCTGTATGTGGCTAAGTTCTGAACAAAAGTTCGTGCGTCGACAGGGTGTGCAGAAAAAGGTCGCGTCGACAAAATTGAATCCACATCCACAGTTGCCTGCTGCGCGCCGGCGGTGCTCCGTGGCTCCGGAGTGGATGGCAGAATAATGAAACGTTATTGTGTACCCACCAATGTGTGTGCCTCGTTTTCTTGTGACATCGACATCGTTCTAGCGACGTTATCAGCAGCTGTACTTTGGTCTTGCTATAGTCTGAACGCACGTAGTCCGTACCGAAGAAGAAGAACGTGCACGGAAGCGCCGGCGTGATCAGCGGCGTGAACGGGCGCGAAGGCGACGGGAAGCCGCTATAGCCGAACGCGTGTCGTCCGAAGGATCCGTAACGTCGGATAGCCGCTCTGTGACCGACGAAGAACAGCGTGCCCACGAGGACCACCTTCGCTAACAGAAGCGGGAGTGGGCGCGAAAGCATCGGCAACCAATTGCAGTTTATCACAGTGATCATAAAGCAATGGTTACCATGGTGACAAAGTAAAGAGAAAATAAACGACGACAACAACAACGAAGTTATCTGTACGTGTCTTCATTCGATGAATATGGCAATTAACCATGCATAACTCACTATAGTTATCAACAAGTACAGCTTCGCTGGTCTTCCATCTTCACATAGTGGAAGCGCTCCGAACTTTTTTGACAACTGTTATCCACTTTAAGCCTCCATCTTCCTGTAAGAATCGGCAGTGACGGGCAGGTAGGACGTCTTTGCATGGCATTAGTTTTTCTTTCTCACGCAGCAAGCGAAAAAGTAAGCAGTCAAAGCACTGAAGACTCGTTAATGCCACAAATATTTATGAAATCTGCATTGCATGTGCGAAAAACCCGACACACAGGAAGCCGGCCCGACACAATGCTTCTTTTGATAGAGAAAGAAATTCAGTTATGAATTTGGGCCCAGAAATGGGACCAGCATTCGGACACGAAAACAAAAGAAGAGGGGAAAGATGAAAGCCGCATTGATGATAGGGACACGTGCATAAGTAAACTAGAGAGTGTAGCGCAGCGTAAAAATTTACGTGTGGAAAGTGGTAGAGCTACATGCGTCTGGCCGCTATAGAATGCATTAAGGACAGGCGTGAATTCCGAAGCGACACGTGCCGTTTGGAGCCCTTTGAATTCTGGCAGATTGCGAGCTCTCCCTCGGCTTCCCACGGAGGGCACGGCACCCCTTTGAACTTTTAGAACACGGAGTGCGCAAATCGCTCGGAAGGTTCCACTACTAGTTCACCGCAGAGCCATGCATTTTTAAGAGCGGCAGCCATTGTTTTTGTTGAGCGAAGTTTGAGAAGCACACTCAGTTCGTAATAGTAAGAAATTTGGGTCAGCTTGACGATAGGGGCAAGTGGAAGCGTGAGAAAACATAACGAAGAGCTATGACTTAGAATGCCGACACTGTTAGTGTGAACTATGTGTGCGCCTAATTACCATTTCCAACGCGCTGCTCTCAATGCTTAAAAATATATTCAGGAATAGACACTATTCAGTAGAGTGAGTGACTTTAATCTGGTACCATGATTCTAGCTGGAGGTAAAATGCTGGAGAGAAATTATGATCATTTTGTGTCGCACGTATTTGAAATTTTTTTTCTAGAACTGGCGTCTTGCTCACGTTTAATTTTCCGCCTTTTTTCTATAGTAACGACAGCAGAGCCATTTCGCCACTGAATGTGCCAATGTAAATAGACCTTAATGGCGCGAGCCTAAATAAATTAGGGCCACACTTGAGACGTCAAAATGTTCCCGGTTGAAAGAGCTTCGGCTTAAAACAATATCCAAAATTTCTCATTACCAGACGAAGCTTACACTCTCCGTGTCATTTAGAGCATTGCACGAAAATATTCGTGTTTTGTATTTGCGTAGCTTTATTTCGTCCCACCAGAAATTCCGCGCCTTTTTTGCGAGTGGTTCGTGCCATTTACCGCTGGTAGAGCCACAGTTTTATACCACCCGGTGACACAAATTGTACTCGTCCGACTTGCTTCGCGCTATTTTCATGGCCATCCACAGCCATTTATTGAGCATGTTTAGCACTGTGTCCACGTAAACTGTAGCGAAATTCCACGCATTCACTGCCAAGCTAAGCAACTATTTCATATGTATTGAAAGACGCATCAGCTAGCCAAGCTTTATCCTTCAAGTAATAAAGCAGATAAAGTGTGTATCTGGTTGCTGCGGTGTGTCAGGGGCTGTGGCAGACTGCTGCTGAGTGCAAAGTCACCGGTTCAACTCCCTGCTGCGGTGGCAACATTCCGATGGGGATTCAGTCCAAAAGCACTCGTGTACAGTGCTTTGGGGGCATGCTAAAGCACCAATCCACTACAGTCCTCTGCAAGAGCATCCATCATAATTGACTCTGGAGTTCCGGAACGCTATATTACATATATATTTTTCTACAGCCCTCCCCTGCAGGTTCTCCCGCTAAAGCTTGACACCGCGCAAAATGCGCCTGGCACTTGAGGGGGTAGATCCGAGCTAACCTGTACAAAGCTACGATGCTTGCAATATTTGTAATACAGTTGCTGCCGCCTTACGAATGAAAATCCCCGACGCGCTTGCTGCTTCCAAATAATTAAAGACATGACCACGTTCTACAGCGAACTGGCATAAAGCATGCTATTTGGAAGCAAGTACTCGCCTTAAGAAAAGCTATTTATGTCTGTCTTACAGAGAGCGCGCTTCTATGAGGTGGCTAGCACAAGTTTATTATATATATATATATATATATATATATATATATATATGTAGGTCGGTAAATTAACCAAACTTAGAAGTTCCGACAAAATCTTACCTGCTCATTCAACGTTTCAACGCAGCCGTGTTGTCATCACTGATGAAACTGTTTAAGTTTGCAGCATGTTATTTTTTCTTTGTTATTCATTTGCAGGTGTACGAATAACTTGAGCCACGCTTTGTGATAGTTCTTGAAAGAGAGAAACAACTTTATTTAAATTAAGATCGTGCTTGGTCACTGTGGGTGGAGCCCCTCTTCCAGGGCCCCACTGGCTATTGCGGCGCGCCGGGCATGGTCGAGGGTCGCCAATTGGCTTCCCAAGTCCAGTTCGGAGAGTCGCACCTCCCACCGACCATTTGCTAAGTTGCTCAGACGAATCCAAGATACGGTCGCGCTGCCATGCCACATAGCAATACAACCGAGTTGAAGGCTCGAACAATAACATATTATTACGATTTCATCGAAAGATGCTCAAGAGACGAGCCGCCGCGAGAAAGACGATGAAGTGTGTCTGTGCTCTTGTCAGTAAATGCGCAATAATAGTTTTTCCTTTATTAGATCCAATACATATAAACTTAACTTACCGCCGACAGAACATACCTCAGGTGGACTCGGTAAAATACCTGGGCATAATATACGATGACCGGCTAAATTGGCACACGCGCATTGAATACATAAATAAAAAAGGAGAGCGAGTGATTGGAATGCTAAGAAGGATTTGCAACAGTCGATCAGGAATGCGGAGAGACTCTCTTGTGATGATTTATAAAATGTACTTACGGCCAATTTTGGAATTCGGATGTGTTCTATATTCAGGTGCGCCGGCGTACAAATTACATCCCCTTGTTCTTTTGGAACGGGAACCTTTACGCCTGTGCCTTGGATTGCCAAAGTTCGTTGCCAACAATGCATCATACCTAGAAACACATTCACCTTCCCTTTTGTGCAGATTTCGGTTATTAGCGGTCCAAACATTCTTAAAAATGTATGAATTCCCTATAAAATTACAAATAATTTTCATTTCCCAGCCTGCAATATTTTTTCAATCTTCCTGGCCCCGGTTCCACACTCCTCAGGTCGTTTTCGTGCAGGCACTGGTTTGTCCCTTAGATGTATGATTATGTGAGATCCCTCCAATTTGCAGTGAGAGAGAATCTCCAAATTATTTTCAACGATATATATCCAAACAACGCAAAATTCCTTTCTTCCAATATATTAAATGGGAAATTATATTAAATTCGAAAATTACATATTGCAGTTAAAAATAAAAGCCGCCATAGCGACAGATGCCTCGCAATCAGCAGAAAAATCTGGAATTAGAATTTGCTCGTCCGCTTTCGACTGGTCGTTCTCCTTAAGACTTCCAGACTCTATACCAGTATTTCTAGCTGAGTTTCTGGCGGTTACATTGGCTCTACGAAAAGTGCACTCATCAATCTCGGAAGTTGTAATCGTAATGGATTCTTTGTCATTATGTTCAGCTCTCACGGCAAATAGTGGCTCACAAGTTTCGCGTACATTCCAATGTCTTATTCCTTCTAACTTAAAGCTAATTAGATTGGTATGGGTGCCTGGTCACAAAGGATTAGTTATCAATGAATTAGCTGACAGCCTAGCGAGATCTGCATTTAGTGGTCCAATCCTTCCGATTCTTCCTGTATCAGCTTACATAACCGCGGCTAGGTTCAGCAGACGGGCAGTCATGCAAGACTCCTGGAACCTGCCATTAACAAATCTAACTGATTATCGACACCTCCTATTTCCTTGGAACAGAAAATTCTGCAATAATAGAAAAATTGAAGTCCTCTTTACCAAATTCAGATGTCGCATTCCTACATTAAACTTTTATCTACATCGATCTGGTCTGGCGCCCTCATCCTTGTGCTCATACTGTGGTGAAGACGAAACAATAGAACACTTCTTCCTGTCATGCCGCCGTTTTCCTCATTTAGAAAACATGCTTTAGAAGAAAAATTTAACAGTGCTGGATTAAGTTTAACGATACCAAATATTCTATCTTTTGGTGCCTCTTCTCTCGGACATTGTCATAGGGATGTTGGTGCAGCTGTTGTGGGGTACATAATGGAATCAGGACGATTTCCTTGCTAAATTCTTATATTTTATATGAATAAGTTCCTTTCGTCATTCAAAAATTTTCAAAAGTGATCCTTATTAGACTTCGATAATTGTTTTCCTTCAATCACCCGATTCTTGGCCAATCCCCCATAGTGGATACGAGCCACTTTTGAAGGCAAGCAAGCAAGCAAGCAAGCAAGCAAGCAAGCAAGCAAGCTCTTGGTGCGAGCGAGTGTGGGCCTGGGTGTCTGGCTCCAGTGTAAATAGCCTGTAAATAGTCTCTTTCGTCTGTGTCCTTCCACACGTAACAATCTTTTCTGACACATCTCGCCGCAACCCGTCCCTATTGGCGTACCGCTGATGACAGGCCGATCTGCTTCCACTGCTGTCGCATCGACCACGTCGCTCGTCACTGCCGCAACCGATGGCCGCCTCCTCCTCGGACATACGCCTCCGCTTATTCCCGCACCTTTGGACCTTCTGTTCCCTGTGGCACCCGCCACGAACCTACAGCCGCTCGCCCACACCTCGACGTCATCAGTCTCGTTCGCCCCAACCCCGTCGATTTTCTTCGCCGCCTATCACCTCCCAGATGCCGCCGGAAAACTAGGCACTGCAGCTTCTGGAGGTGAAACTGCGTTGTCGACCCTGCCCTCAAATCATCTGCTTAAGTTGCCTACGAACCAAAACCTTCTTGACGTTGACGTCGACGGCTATCCTGTCACTGCACTGATCGATACAGGGGCGCATATTTCAATTATGAGTGCTGCCTTCCGACGACGACTGAGAAAGCTCCTCACCCCAGCGTCGACACGCGTCGTCCGCGTTGCGGATGGTGGTACTGTCCCTATCGTCGGCATGTGTACGGCACGTGTCAGCATCGCCGGCCGCGACACTCCTGTACTCTTCACCGTGCTTGCTCATTGCCCCCACGACCTAATTCTCGGACTCGATTTTCTTTCTACACATTCTGCTCTTATTGATTGCTCTGCCAGTACCCTCCGCCTTGAGTTGCCGATTCTCGCAGAACCTCCTGATGAACCCCAGTGCCGCTTACGCCCCAACGGCTTTATTCGCCTACCACCAAAGTCAATAGTCTATTTTGAACTGTTGTCTTCCCCACCTGTTCCTGATGGCGAGTACCTCGTCACTCCTCTGCCCGACATTCCACTACAGTATGACGTCGCCGTGACTCATAGTGTCCTTACTGTTACTAATAACTGCACTCGCATGCCTATTTAACTATGAATTGGCAAAACAAATTCTCCCGCAAGGTATTTGCCTTGCCAACGTTGATTTCCTCGGCGACCATCAAGTGGCCGCTTTATCAACCGATGGTTCTTCTGAACTTGGCGTGCCCCTGGCGCCAGCCTCGGGCGCCGATCCCAACATAAAGAAAATGGTTGCGGCGGACCTGTCCTCTACACAGGCTGAAGACCTTTGCAAAGTGTTGTCGGCCTACCGAGATATTTTCGACTTCGATGATCGTCCTTTAGGCCAGACGCTCGCGGTCAAGCATCGGATTCCTACTGGCGATGCTACGCCTATTCACCGACGACCATATCGCGTTTCTGCGTCGGAACGCCGAGTAATTCAAAATGAAATGACCAAAATGCTAGATAAAGACATCATTGAGCCTTCTTCGAGTCCCTGGGCGTCGCCTGTGGTCTTGGTTAAGAAGAAGGACGGCACGTGGCGCTTCTGTGTAGACTACGGTCATTTGAACAAAATTACTAAGAAGGACGTCTACCCGCTCCCACGTATCGACGACGCCCTTGACTGCCTTTACGGTTCCAGCTATTTCTCTTCTATTGATCTTCGCTCTGGATACTGGCAGATTGCTGTTGACGATATGGACAGAGAAAAAACCGCGTTCATAACACCTGCTGGCCTATACCAATTTAAAGTAATGCCGTTTGGGTTACGCAATGCCCCTGCAACCTTTGACCGTATGATGGACTCCTTGCTCCAAGGTTTTAAATGGTCTACGTGTCTCTGTTACCTCGATGACGTCATCGTCTTCTCGCCAACGTTCGACTCTCACCTTGAACGTCTAACAGCTATACTTGATGTATTTCGAAAGCCGAAGCTGCAACTCAACTCGTCCACATGTCGTTTTGGCCGCCGCCAAATTACTGATCTGGGCCACCTCGTCGACGCTTCCGGAGTGCAGCCTGATCCCGACATAACTCGCGCTGTCGGAGACTTTGCGGTTCCGAAGACAGCCGCAGACGTTCGCATTTTTGTTGGGCTATGCTCGTACTTTCGTCGTCTTGTGCAAATTTCGCGGCAATTGCTAGACCCTTCACTAATCTTCTGAAGAAAGGCATACAATTTTCGTGGGGTACTTCAGAAGCCACCGCCTTCTCTCGTATCGTTGCTCTTCTCACCTCACCACTCATTCTCGCCCACTTCGACCCTGATGCCCCTACAGAATTGCGTACAGATGCCAGCGGTCATGGTGTAGGTGCCGTCTTAGCCCAGCGTCAGCGTAGCCAGGATCGCGTTATTGCTTACGCAAGCCGCCTCCTATCACCATCGAGCGCAACTATTCCATTACTGAAAGGGAATGCCTTGCTGTTGTCTGGGCAGTTGCGAACTTCCGGCTTTACCTTTACGGTTGTCCTTTAAATTAAATTAAATTATGGGGTTTTACGTGCCAGAACCAGTTCTGATTATGAGGCACGCCGTAGTGAGGGACTCCGGAAATTTGGACCACCTGGGGTTCTTTAACGTACACCTAAATCTAAGTACACGGGTGTTTTAGCATTTCGCCCCCATCGAAATGCGGCCGCCGTGGCTTTCTCCGTAGTCACTGACCATCATGCTTTATGCTGGCTCTCATAGCTAAAGGATCCTACAGGCCGGCTTGGTCGATGGGCTTTGAGGCTACAATAATTTTCATATTCCGTGGTGTACAAGTCTGCACGCCTGCACCAAGACGCTGACAGCTTGTCGCGTTACCCTGTTGACGACTCTGACTCCTCCAATACTGACAGTGCGGCTTGCGTTTTCTCAGTATCCAAGCTCCTTCATTTCGCCGACGAGCAACGTCGTGATGACTACATCAGAGCAGTCATCGACCGTTTGGAACACTCTCCGGCCGATGCTACTCTACGCCTCTTCGTCCTCCGCGACGGTACTCTGTACCGTCGCAACCTTCATCCGGACGGCTCTGAGTTCCTACTTGTAGTACCTAAACACCTCCGCTCAACCGCTCTAGAAGAGCTTCACGACGCACCAACGGCAGGACACCTCGGCGTATCTCGAACCTATGACCGAGTACGTCGCCGTTTTTTCTGGCCGGGCCTTGTTACGTCGCCGCTTGTGAACTTTGCCAACGACGCTAGAAGCCTTCCCAGCTCCGCGCTGGTTACCTGTAGCTGCTCGACATCCCTGCCGAGCCCTTCCATCGTGTTGGCTTACACCTTCTCGCCCCCTTTCCGGAATCTACATCAGGAAACAAGTGGGTTGCCGTCGCTGCGGACTACGCGACCCGCTACGCCGTAACACGCGCTCTTCCGGCCAGTTTCGCTACTGACGTCGCGGACTTCCTCCTACACGATATCATTTTGATGCATGGTGCTCCGCGTCAAATGCTCACTGACCGTGGCCGTACGTTCTTGTCCAAAGCCATTGACGACATCATGCGTGCCTGCTCAATACAGCATAAAATTACCACCTCCTACCACCCACAAACGAACGGCCTCACTGAGCGTCTGAAACGCACGCTTACAGACATGCTATCGAAGTACGTTTCAGCCGACCACCGTGACTGGGACCTGGCTCTACCTTACATTACCTTTGCGTACAACTCTTCCCGTCTCGAAACTGCTGGCTTTTCCCCTTATTACCTCTTGTCCATGGCCGAGAACCGACGCTACCACTAGACACTGTGCTTCCGCCCACCACAGCTTCAACTAGCGATTATGCCCGTGATGCAATCGCCCGTGCTGACCATGCTCGCCAACTTGCGCGTGCTCGTCTGCAAGTGTCTCAAGAAAAACAGAAACAACGCTACGACCTCCGTCACCATGATGTGCATTTTGCGCCCGGCACCCCCGTGTTGCTTGGGTCACCATCGCGTAAAGTTGGCCTTTGTGAAAAACTGCTCTCCTGTTACACAGGCCCATATCGCGTGCTCCGCCAAGTGACCGATCACACCTACGAAATCGTTCTAGCCACGCCCGCTACGTCCTCCGCTGTGACCACCAGTGATATTGTCCACGTCACCCGACTCAAACCTTACAACTCTCCAAGCGCATTGCATATTTAACAGCACCGTGACGGCGCTTTTGCCGCCGGGGGGGGGGGGGGGGGGTAGTATTACGATATCATCGAAAGATGCTCAAGAGACGAGCCGCCGCGAGAAATACGATGAAGTGTCTCTGTGCTCTTGGTGCGAGCGAGTGTGGGCCTGGCTGTCGGGCTCCAGTGTAAATAGCCTGTCTATAGTCTCTTTCGTCTGTGTCCTTCCAAACGTAACAATAATATATGCATTTCTAACTATATATAGCCGTTCAGCTTATTAGGTCACGCTGACTACTCCTTGTCGCAGCTGCACTGCGCTCAAGCGTGGCACCAAAAACACCGAAACAAAACGTAGACAATCTAAGTAACTAACACGTGCATTGTTCAGCACGGGAGTAAATGAATGTACAGAGGAGAACTCAAGACAATGCATAAGCCTGCACAGTTGCACATATGAATGAACGTAGTAAAGCTAGCCGGAAAACAAGCGCAGAAGTTCGGTCTTGCAGGCTGGAGGAGCAATACAACTATACATACCTACGTAGTACATAACATTATACATAACAGCAAAATGCTTTCAAAGAACATAATGTCAACAAGGACGCTTTCAAAAAGTCGGAACGAATAGCTATTGTCACTTTTTGCAAGAGCAATCATATAATCTATCTTTTCGCTGCCACAATGCAATTTCAGCAGGCAATCGCTCCCGAAAATTGCTGACCGGCATGGTTAAGGATTTTTTTCAGTAAAGAAATAACGATGATGTGCACAAAATTTATTTACAAGTCCAGATCAATACTTCAAGTAGCGAGGTAGGTCTTCGATTCGAGAAGTAATATTTATATGTTGCTTTATACAAACGCACACCTTTAGCATATCTAGTAGCGCCAGGAAATACTCTAGAAGGCAATGATAAGATAAATATGGGCGAGGGAAG
The DNA here is from genome assembly GCF_013339745.2 of Dermacentor silvarum. Taxonomy (NCBI): domain Eukaryota; kingdom Metazoa; phylum Arthropoda; class Arachnida; order Ixodida; family Ixodidae; genus Dermacentor; species Dermacentor silvarum. The sequence goes on from NC_051155.1 coordinate 119,190,107, forward strand.
GTAAAATGCTTTGAATTATAAATTTTGCTGCTGTTATTTTAAGGTCATGGGCATATTTTCCTTTGCTATTTTTAGCTATACATTTTTCAAGTGAACTGCACACTTCGTTACAGAACGAAAAAGTACACTGTGTGTTTTCCCCTGTTGGTAAAGGCGAGTATATTACAGGGATTTGTTTTATCTATTTGACCTAGGCGAAAAAATCTGATTTAAAGGCATCCGCAAATGATTAACTGTAAACAACAGTGCGAAATTTAAGCATCATAGTCCTGGTGATTTAACCATATATTTAATTTCCGCCAAATTTTGTCAGCGCTCAGAGTGCTTGCCTTAGTAAATACATCAGAACATTCTCGTTTTGCTTTATCGAAGGTTCCTGTCAAAACGTTCCCACTTTTCACGAAATTGACTAAACGTTCCAATTTCCTGTTTCTCAAAAGTAGAGTATCCTTCTGTACCAATTTAACACATTATGCTGTGATCCAATGCTTTCCATCTTCTTTCGGCTTCTTAGATTCTCTTAATATTGAACAGGTTTTATGTAGAAAAGTAAATACGGATATGAATTTGTTATACACGCCATTCACTCATCATGCAATGTCTACGCAGCTGGGAAGTGGCTTTTTCCGGCAGGCACCCGGGAAAGGAAGCAGCTTTAGCAGGGAAGAAGTTTGGCGTGTTGGTAGGTCATTGTAATTTTAACTGGGATTCATAGCGATAAAACGACACGCCGTCTATTCTTTTATCCAAGAAAGAGCCTGAATTTTTGGCATAGTAGCCACGTGACTGTTTTTCCTTTTCTTCTTTCCTTCAGTGCGTATTTTGCAGTGCCTTTCCCAGTGAGTATATATATGCTTATCAGCTGCAATAAAGCAATTGTTGAAAGTTAGCGCTCGTCCCGTGTTCTTCCTCGTCCTTGTGTCGTTTTAGCGCTATGAATCCCAGTTAAAATTACAAAGGAAGCAGCGTAATTTACACTGCAGTTAGCACGATTAAGCTGGCGCAGAGTTTGAGTTCATTTGTGTTCAATATTTTTAGTTGAAGTGTGTGTGCCATTCTCCTCTTCGAATATCTTGCATAGACGCCTGCTGTAGAAGCTTTTACCTGTGAACCCAAACCTCTGGCTGTCGAGCCCCGCAGTGGAAGTATTCTTCCATGTAATTGCGTGTGGAGCCCAAACGGACCCTCTCTGGCGTAAGTCGGTCTTCCCTCAACTGAATAATCACCATTGTTTTGCTGCAAGATACAGAAGCGCCATTGTCTTGTCGACTGAAGCCTATACGACTAAGGACTCAGGGAACGCAGATATAGAGGAAAAAAGGTTAATAGGGCAAAGGCGGGCAGATAAGTCAGCCTGAGTCCGGATCGCTATCCTGCTTTGAGTGAAGGCAGCAAAGTGGAATAAATTATGCGTAGAAAAAGAGAAGAAAAATCATGACAATATTTTACAGAGCAGGGGGGCATAGTCTGTCCATGAACTAAAAAGACGATTTGGCAAAAAGAGAGCGTGCCTGATTCGCGTACGCTTGTGTATGCAGCATTGCTGCAATTGTAAATACCTTGTAAACACACCTACGCTTCACTATAACTCGGCCCCGTGGCAATATGAATGCATGCGCATGGAAAAGTTTTCATATGTAGCACTGCGGCATTTGGGCGCTTCGTATTTCAACTTGGGTAACATTTAAGCACCAGCAGACAAGGACAGAAGGAAGACGTGGGCACCATGATGCGATAACTTCAACAGTTAGTCAAGCGGTACGTGCAGACTCGATCGCGCAATTGTGATGGTTCGCATCAAGCTTTCCTTATTTCATACTGCCAAATTTGGCGGCATGATGCGGGGGTATCAGCTGTTGACACGGAAGTACGAAGTTGTTCAGGCATACTCACCATAAAGAAGCAGGATGCATCTTGTTATTGCCATGGCCTCATTCTTCTCGTTTACTTTGTGAACCCGCATCATGGCTTATTTGCGTACATGCCGGCACCTTACTTGACGCGCGTATGTTTGAACAATACGGAACTTTCTCGGCCGTTGTTGCCAGGGCAGAAAACAAAAGTTCACTAAAAGCCAAAAACCTGCAAAAAAGTTAGAGGTATGGTGGGGATGGAAACTTCTTGTGCGACGACGCGAATCATGCAAACAAAGGTGATCTGGCAAAAGACAAGAAACGGAGAGCTTGTTTCGAAGTTCGAACTCTCCGACATACTTTTTAAAAGTAAAGCTCTGAATTGTGTGTTTAAGTACAATATTTGCGTATTCCTCAGAGTGTATTGACATTTAAACTTACGACAACAGCCTTCGGAACTTGGAGGGCCGTAGCAAATTTGGATGTACAGGTTCGCCTCAAGATGTACTAGAAGAGAGGTCTAGATTCCCTGTAATATGCACAAAAGACATAATAATTTTGTTCCATGCGCTTTCCGTGTGTTTTGCTTGTAGAAGAGACTTCTTCTCTTCAAGAAGCCCCGCTGCAAGCGTTCTTGCTGTTCACTTCACTGTAAACAGGAGAGACTCTGTATGCAAGCATTAAAACGGTGGAGATGATAACCACCATGTTTTTCATTGTATGTGAAAGAAACCTGCACCAAGCAAGGTGCCGGTGATGCAATAAGCTGTGTGGGAGTGAGATCCCGTATCAAAAAAGACCAGCTGGATCCCATGTGAACACATCTCTGACTCACTAGCGTAATATTTTGATAGAACTGATACTTCAAATATTGTTCTTTTCAAAGCGTGTTATCCGATTGCAAATAAATATTGGAGACATCTTAGTCACTGTTACTATACCAAAGTTCTACTGCTGTACCACTGTCACACCTATAATATTGTATCGCTGTTATTTCACTACCCAAAAATGAGATTCAATGCAACCCTTCAAATAAAAGTTTCACTCGTATGTTCTTTAAAGCGCTCTGTTCTGTGTGTTTCTCTTCTGTGTGTCCTATCGAAATGTTGCGCAATTCAACCTCTAGTATGCTATACCAACACGCCCTGTCTTCAACCTTGGCAAGTTTCTTTAAAGAGACCGCCAGGTGGTAAGTAATCTTTAATACAGCACCAACACAGAAGCTAATACGAAAACAGAGGAAACACGCGAATTCTGTTTGACTATGGACATTTGTAAGCTGGTTATACTAAGTTTTTTAATCTGCGCGACCCGCCTGTTAAGCCTAGGCTTATTTTATTGCCGTTTTTTTAATTGGAAATTTTGCATCGAAGCAAGAGCGTGGAAATGCCGACTATATTAAGCTGAGAAGTCTTGGCTGGCGGTGGAAGGCCTCATACCAGAGAAATATTACTGCCTACCGTTCTTCAGTGCTTCCGCTTATATAGTGTGATGCTGAAGCTAAAGACAACGAAAGTCTTCAGTTCATGTTTGCGGTGGATAGATATGACAAAGCATTGCAATGCAGCCTACATGTACAGAGTTTTAGCCCGCTGTTTCGTCTTGGTGTGGCATACTAAAAAAAAACACTTTCTTCATAAAATTCATCGTGCAAGCTCCGCGCCATGTTCGTGGATTGGCGGACGATGACACAGCCCACATGCTGCTGAATGTTCATTATACGCCTAGCAAAGGCAAATGATGCGCTTATACTTTGGGCTCGGGGAAATCATCCATGTTCCCTTGAGACAATACTTGGACCATGCCGAGTGAATGACCTAGAACGAACAGCGTTCAGTGCAGTAAAGTACTTTTCATGAGTCCGGACATGGTGCGAAATACTAGGAACGATTTTGTGCAGAAAGTCGCCTTCGAAGCTAAGTTGTGCTTCTTTTCCTTTAACTCTTGGAAGCGTGAGTATCAGTGCGATCTAAAGTGTTCTGTTTATTTTTTATTGCTATTAGGTTTTATTTTATTTTAAACCAAGTTTATTTTTTGCATATAAGTGAAATGGGGGAGTAGCTGGAGGCATACTGCTTCGAGCCTGTTCAGTTAAACCCCATTCAAGCCTATATACCTACCTACCCATAAAGGGGTGACTCTTTTTCAACCTTACAGTGGATCGTCTGTAACTAATAGCCGCTTAGATACATCATCACAATCATCATCAGCAGCAGCCTGTTTATGTCCACTGCAGGATTAAGGCTTATATAACCTTTTGTGGAATTTAGACGACAGAAAATCCCCTGGACCAGATAATAGCTAATACATGTCTTTTTAAAGAGGTGTGCAGAGGGGTTGTGTAAATTTTTGAGAGAGAGAGAGAGAGAGAGAGAAACAAAAAAACAATATGCCAGTTATCTTCAATGCATCCCTGTCGTGAGGTGCGCTGTCGGACGACTAGAAATTGTCCAAAATAAAGCCGTTATCTAAAAGTGGAAACAAACAACTAATTAGACATTATCGGCCCATAGCCCGAACCTGTTCCTGCTGTAAGTTACTGCAGCACATCATACATAAACACATTACTGTATTTCTTGATACTCATTCTATTCTTTCACCAGCTCACCATGCGTTAGACGAGTTTCTCGACCGTGACTCATCTTGTTGAAGCAATATTTTGCCTCAGCTATAAATGACCGAAGCAAATGGACGCATTCTTCGACTTAACCAAAGCATTTGATGAGATTTCCCACTCCATACGACAAATTAAACTTCGTAGAACACTAAAAATAATATTTTGTGCAACTGGCTTCAAGCACACCGGACGTCAGGGTACCAATATGTCGTTTACAGATAACTTCCACCTAAATTTCTACCGGTTGCGTCAGGGGTACCCCAGGGTTCCGTACTGGCACCATTATCTTTTCTTCTTGATATGAATGACATCGGTGATAGCTGTAGCACAAAACTATGATTGTATACTGATGACTGTGTACTGTATTCTGTTTTCAATTTATATGATGATAAAGTTAAATTGAGTCTTGAACTCAATCGCCTATTGTAGTGGTGTAATCCGTGGCAGGTATGTGGGAAAATGCTAAAAGTGTTGCTTCGACCGTTACAAATAAGAAGCGTCTATTTATTTTTTACTATTCAGCTCACAGCAGCATTTGGCAGCAGCAGCTTGCAGCAGCGTGTACACCTGTTTAACACTTGCACTGTTGCTGTACAGGGGCGCTATAACGTAAAATGATTCCAAACTGTTTTGATTCCAATTTCTGCAGTCAGCCTCCACGATTGGTCAAAACATTTTCGGGCCACTCCTAACTTCGCCTGTCTGTCACGCAGCATCACAAGAACCGCGATAGCTCCCCATCTGACATAACGTGTACACACTAGTTAGGGATGATTAAACCGCACAACATAAAAATAATCATTCCTGATTCGACGTTGTTTCACCATTAGCCCTCTGCTATTTGTCCAATGTTTTCTGGCTACGCCCACGTCGCGTATCTCTCACGCGACCTCACAAAACCGCGAAAACTCACCCCGTCAAAGTGACATGCACGCGAAAAAAAATGCATTAATTAGCCGAACAAAACAGCAAATTTTTCTGAACAGCCACAGACTGCCCCGTTCCGAAAGGCATAGAAGATGGCGGCCCGCCGATTGCTCAGGCCCTCGCTACTCGCACCTGCCCGTGAGCATGTACTTATTTGCGAATCATAAACCTTTTTGCAGTGGCAGCAAAACATTATCGAGCCCTTTCGGCATGCATACGACATCGCTCTACCAACTCTACCTTGCTGAGGATCCGTTTTAGCGGCATTCTTATGATTCGGTTGCACGCCGCCGCGATTTTCGAATAGCCACCGCAAGCTAAGTAAGGCAAAGCGGACCAATCGGAGAAGCCGGCTCCACCCTCTTCATGCTCCGATCTATTTTCACTGTGCTGGCTCGGCCCCATCGAAACCCTCTCCTCTAGAGCGTGCTCCTCGCCTCTTGTCAGCCAATTAGATAAGAAATACCGCTGAGTGTAGACAATCTTATTGGTTTTGAAAGCGAACAAAGGTGACCTCCTATAAACGAGGAGAGTGTTTCATTGGGTTGTTCAGACAACGCTGTGGGTCACCGCCCGATGCTTGCGTCGGTGGTTACGCAAATTTGACGTCAGGAGTTTGGAATCATTTTACGTTATAGCGCCCCAGGATTGCTGATTACCAAGCCTGCTGATAGATCACTGCGGTGCCACCATACCGCCCTGCTGCTTCCTTCGTGGCAGCACGTACACCGACTGCATCGTACAGCGCCTGCGTGGTTTCCAGCGTGGCCTGTATAGGCTCATCGAAAACCCAGGATCATACCATTTGGCAGCAGTAGATTGCGGCAACGTGTATACCTATTTGACACTTGCATTGTTGCTGTACAGGTCAGTGTGATTCTACTAAGTTTGTCGTATCTTTCACACCATTTCCTGCCGTAGCTGCTGCTGCTGTTTTTAGTGCTTACCTTTCTTAAACTGTACATTACTGCCCCCTTATCTCTACCTGTTGCGTTTGAATCTTGCGGGTTTGAATATCGCACTACTTACTTAGCATGACAAAGGAAATGAATAACTTTGAGGATTTCAAGCGAGGAATCATGCATAAATTTCGTTATCTTCGAGACAGCCTTGAAATAGATCTAAAAAAGGACACCAGGGAAATAAAGACCCGCCTGAACTTCATAAGCGAATGTTACGAGTCAATGAAGGCGCCAGTAGATCGAATTGAGATAGAAAATCAAATCTTGAAAGAAAATGTCAAGCCATTGAAGGATGAGCATGATGCGCTGCCTGCGAGGCCACATGAGACTAGACTTCTACAATGTGAACAGCGCTCAAGATGCAATAATACAGAAGTCAGGGGCGGGCTCCATGCCCCTCACAAAAACATCAGAGAAATCTCCAAAAAACTTGGAGAAGCTATAGACATGGCCCTCGACGACTCGGACATTGAAATCTGTCACCGCGCTAAAACATCAGGCAATACTACTGCCCCTAATATTGTCATTCAGTTTGCACGAATATGAGCATGATACTCTTTTCTAGAAAAGTCTAGAAAGCAAAGGCTATCTTCTGATTACTTAGGATTTCCATTAGAAATTCCAATTTTTGTAGACAGCATTTGTGCCCTGCCATGAAGCGATTATTTGGTGCCGCGTATGGAAAAACGAAAAATTACGAGTGGCAGTATGCGTGGATAAGCAACGGTAAGATATTTGTTCGCAAATAAGCTGGGATGGCTGCTGTTCTTATAGATAGCCTGGATGGCTTATGTAACATCGTGTAGGGAAACATACTTCCGTCTTCGTTCCCTTTACTTGCGTGTTACCTTACAGTTGTGGGTTTTTATTAAACGATGTCAAAGTCTTGGTGAAGGCTAAAAGATCATCATTGTCATTTTTTTACTAGAACATTCGTTCCTCGGCAAATAAAACAGATGAAGTGGAAGTACTCCTGGAAAGGATAAATATGCCTTTCACGGCAATAGTGCTACCAGATACACGGTACGCTAATACGTCACAGGAGTTTTGCCCGCCCGCCTATCAGTGATTTACCGAAATCGTGAGGATAAATGTGGTGGCGGTGTGGCTATTCTTGTAAAGGAAGGCATCATGTGTGACATTGTGGAAGAGTTCTGCGTTATCAGCCCAGATATTGAAGTACTTACACTGCGCAACCGCGACAATTTTTTTGTGTCATCTACCGCCCGCCCTCCGGTGATTTTAATCGCTTTCCGAGTTTCACTGGAAAACTTTTCAATCATGTTCTAGAAGGAAATTTTAACCTTTTTTTTGGGGGAGGTGACTGTAACGTGAACATGCGTACGCGCAGGGTCCTATAGGCAAGAATTTCAGGACCTGATGACTGCGAACAGGCTAAGCAATGTAATCGCAGCGCCAACGCGTGTTACTCACGAAACTGCGTCGCTGTTAGACCTCATTATTAGAAATTGATGACGTAATAGTGCATGTTATTTATACAGATATCATCGACCATATAGGTATATTTATGTTAATCAGCAGTACCTGCCGTCTAATAAAAAGAGCGCACCAGTTCGCTATAGGCAAGATATAACACCACGTTCTCTAGGAGATGTTTGCAACTCCGTTAGTTTGCAGTAGTGGAACAATGTTTTAAATTCACACAACAGTGAAATTGCATACTCCGCTTCCATCACTACTTTTAAAAGATAAACCACCAACATTTTCGATTTAAAAAGTTTAAAGACCTTCGAAAGCTCGTAAACCTTGGCTTACTTACAAATTATTAAATATGATTAAGCATAAAAATGTCCTGTACACCCATTTTGTTAAACATAAAGACCCAGCTAGTTTTGAGGAATGTAGCTCATACCGAAATCAACTGACAAGCAAACTGAGAACAGCTAAAAACCTTCATCTTCAAAAACTTGTTTTCAGAACCTGCGAATACGCGATCAGATGTGACATGGAGAAACTTAAACTCCCTGCTACGGTCCAGTTGAATCCCACACTATTCCTCATAACTTTCAACGTCAAGGTAAACAGCTAACTGGCGCAACACTAGCCGATATTTTTCATTCATACAGTAGTAGGTATGATGCTCCATTTATTCAAAACATTAGTGCATAATTGTTTTTCCTCACTCTCACTAATTGTACTGAAGTTTTTTCTACTATTGGGTCAGTCAAGAATAGTAAGTCCAGGACACAGATGACATTCAAATAAGCCCTGTAAAGCATGTTCTTGACATAATTGGACCTGTACCTACATTTATAAACTTATTCCGTCGCCTGGTTAATTTCTGTAAGACATGCAAATAGCTCGAGTACAGCCGGTAGTTAAAAAGGTGAAAAAAAATTCCTACGCAATTACCGTTCAATTTCGATCCTACCAGTATTCTGGAAAGGCATTGAAAAATAATTCATAATAAAGTAGTATAGTATTTTGAGAAAAATAACTGGCTAAGCGATTACGAACATGGTTTCAGGAAGCATCGTTCCACAGAAACGGCTTTATTAACTCAAATATAAACCATCCTACAAGCATTCAGCTTTACAACAATAGTTATGGGAATATATATAAATTTCTCCAAAGCATTAGATCTTGTGAATCACAAACTTGTACTCGCTAAGCTGCAGGCTCATGGTATCCGTGGCATAGCCTTAGAGCTCTTTAAATCCTACTTATCTCATCGAGCACAATATTTAAAGTTAGAAAAGGAAAAGTCCAATCTTCAGATTGTAAGAGTCGGAGTGCCGCAGGGGAGCAACCTTGGGCCACTCCTGTTCATAATCTGTGTAAATGATATGCCGAAGAGTTCAAAACAGGAAAAATTTATTTCTTATGCAGATGACACAGCAATGTTTATTACTGCTACATCGGAGGCTGAACTAGAGCTTCAAGGGAACCAAACGCTAAGAAAAGTTAAAGACTGGGCTGATGCAAACCGTTTGCGAATAAATGCCAGCAAGGCAAAAGTTGTGCATACGCAAAGAAGCAAACAAATTACGAAGTTCTATAAGAAATGAAAATAGATACGGATGATTTATAAATTGTTAATATGGTCTCTACATTAAGTGTAACATTCTCTAAAGACCTAAGCTGGAACGATTACGTGGAACACGTCAGCAATAAGGTCTCTTCTACTGTGAGAACAGTAGCACGTTTGAAAATTTTCTTCCTATTAAAATTTAAATATTACTTTACAATGCTCTAGTGTTTTCAGTTTTCCAATGCTGTAACCTTGTTTGGGGCACTACTAGCAAGGCAAACTTCACGAAATTGCATTTGCTCCAGAAAATAGCAGTGCGATGCATTGCCAATGTTCCTTGTTCATTTTTTACGAAACGTCTGTTTGTAAAGTTTGACATTTTACCTGAATTCTTTTCACACAATTATCGTTTAATGTTGAGATATATACAAGTCATCTTTGAAGTCTAATGAATCTATTGTGTTTTCTCTAGCAGATCTGAATGTAAACCGTAGCATTCGTGATACAAGGCATAAAGAATAATGGCATGTCCCTAAACCTCGAACCAATTACGATAAGCAAGCGTTAACCCGCACTGTTCCCGTTCTATTTATAAACTCGCAAAGGAAGAGTTTGATCCTTTGTGTAATCATAATCAAGCAACAAGACTGTTTTGTAAATTATGCCAGATATACGACACTATTATTGTATATAATCTTTGTTGAATTAGATTGTAGTCACACATGCGTGTTAACACAGAAGTTGTACAAGTGTGTATAGACATGTGTGGGAATATGCTTGTGCATATGGCATATACGTGTATGTGCGCATAATACATATCTATATCAATATATATTTGTATGTGTGTATATATCAATATGTATGTATATGCTTCTGTATGTATAGGGGGTATTTCTTTTTGCTTGTAAGGGCATGTCGTTCCAAGCATTACTTTGTTTCCTAGCGTTGCATTTTTGTGATATTCTGCAGTGTTCTGCTGTCAACTGTATAAGGGGCAGGATCTTTGTCAAGCTGTACCCCTGCTTTTAGTCCTGTCTCCTCTTTCTCAAGGTGAAAATAAAATAAAAGCCATTGATTTGGTGATTGATTGATTCATTCATTGACTGATTGATTGATTGTAACCAATATCTTCGAGTTTCTGAATACAAATGTTTAGGTCTTCACATAACTCACGATCTGCGTTGAGACTGTAATATTAACCACATAGCTAATAACACCATGCCAAATTACATTATTTGAAACAATAATTTCGTAATTCCTCCAAGGATATTAAACATTTAGCGCACAACTCTTTAGATTTACCTCTTCTTGAATACGGTAATATAACATGGGATCCTTTTACTTCTTTTTATATAATAAAGTAGAACGGGTGCAAAAATAAGCAGTCAGGTTTATCTTCAATCGCGAAGGTCCCAAAAGGCAAGTTAATGTCCCAGTCTCGGTGGTCCTCAGACACGTGCATAGCAAGCATATCTGTGAGAGTATGCTTGAGGCGTTCAGTAAGGCCTTTTTTGTCTGTGGATGGTAAGCAGTGGTGAACTTGTGATTGGTCGAGCAAGAACGAAGAATGTCGTCAACTACTTTAGACAGGAAGCAGCGGCCGCGGTCCGTGATTAACTGACGAGGAGCACCGTGGCGCAGGATGACGTCGTGAAGAAGGAAATCGGCTACATCAGTAGCACAGCTGGTGGGAAGTGCTCGTGTAACAGCGTACCGCGTTGCCTAGTCAGTAGCGACCACAACCCATCTATTGCCAGTGGTTGACATGGGGAAAGGCCCTAGAAGATCGAGTCCCACCCGGAAAATGGTTCATCAGGGATATCGAGGGGCTGAAGGCTGCCAGCAGGCAGTCGGGCAGGAGTCTTGCGTCGCTGGCAGAGGTCACAAGCCGCAACGTACTGTCGCACAGAACGGTAGAGACCAGGCCAAAAGAAGCGCCTACGAATGCGATCATACGTGCGTTACACGCCTAGGTGTCCGGCCGTCGGTGCATCGTGAAGCTGGCGCAAAACAGTAGAGTCAAGATGCGCGGGAACAACAAGCAAGAGAGCTCAGCGCCGTCAGGCCGGGCGTTGTAGCGGTGTAAGGTGTCGTTGAGGAGCACAAACATCCGTAGGAAAGGGTCAGGGTGCGGTGAGTTGAGACCGTGTATAATAGGCCGCAAAGATGAGTCGCGGCGCTGTTCGTCAGCTATGTGGACGAAGCCTGTAATGGCCAGAACAAAGGTGTCAGGTTCACCTTCCAGTGTATCAGGGGGATCGAACGGCTATCGTGACAAGCAGTCAGTGTCTTCGTGAAGGCGTCCAGATTTGTAGAAAACAGAAAATGAGTACTCTTGCAAGCGGAGTGCCCAACGGCCAAGGCGACCAGTGGGGTCCTTGAGCGAGGAAAGCCAGCAAAGGGCATGGTGGTCTATAATAACTGAAAAGTGCCTGCCATACAGGTACGGGCGGAATTTTGCGATGGCCCACACGAGAGCTAAGCACTCGCGTTCTGGGATCGAGTAATTTTGGTCCGACGGCGACAGAAGGCGGCTTGCATAGGCGACCACGCGGTGGAGACCATGCTGCTGTTGTGCAAGGACGGCGCCTATACCGTGGCCACTGGCGTAGGTACGAACGTCCGTGCTGGCTGACGGGTCGAAATGTGCTAGAACAGGTGGGTTCGTTAGGATGGCAACCAGCGATGAAAAGGCGTCCGCTTGGTCACGACCCCAAGTGAAAACGCCGTCAGAACGGCGAAGTTCTGGACAAAACGACGGAAGTACGAGCACAAGCCAAGAAAACTGCGGACGTCCTTGGCCGACCGTGGAGTAGGGAACTGACTAACCGCGCGGACTTTGTCAGGGTCTGGCTTCACGCCTGCAGCGTCAACAAGGTGGCCGAGTACGCAGACTTGACGGTGCCCAAAGCGACATTTCGACGAGGTAAGCTGAAGACGAGCACGGCGAAAAACATCAAGGACTGTGGACAGGCGAGTGAGATGGTTTTCAAACGTAGTCTAAAAAACGATAACATCGTCCAGGTAGCAAGACATATGGGCCACTTGATGCCTCGAAGAAGAGAGTCCATCATGCGGTCGAAAGTAGCAGGAGCGTTACATAGGCCAAAAGGCATCACTTTAAGTTGATAGAGGCCATCAGGAGTCACGAAGGCTGTCTTCTCGCGGTCTTGGTCGTCCACAGCGATTTGCCAGTATCCTGAGCGCAGGTCGATGGAAGAGAAATATCTGGCGCCGTGCAAGCAGTCCAGTGCGTCATCAATACGCGGGAGAGGATACAAATCCTTCTTGGTAATCTGGTTGAGGTGGCGGTAGTCTACACAGAATCTCCAGGTATTGTCCTTCTTTTTCACAAGTACGACGGGAGAGGCCCAAGGACTGCATGAGGGTTCAATTATGTCTTTGCCCAGCATTTTCTCCACTTCCTGTTGGACTGACAGCACACTCTGGAGCTGACACACGGTAAGGCCGGTACTAATGCGATTGGTGACGACGGAAGTCTGGCCCAAAGGACGGTCGCCAAAGTCAAAGATATCCTGGTAGGAAACCAGCACGCGGCGAAGGGCAGCGGATTGTGCCGGAGCGAGGTCCCCTGATATCATGCGGGCGAAGTGGTCGCAGGACGAACCTGACTGCGATGACGGCGGTGAAAAATCCGGTGGAGGTTCTGTGGTCAGGGCAGAAACCGTGTGGCCGGCCAATAGGGTCAGATGAGCGAGTGATATGCCGCGAGGAAGAACTTGCGTTGAGTAGCCAAAATTGAGGATGGGAAAGGAGGTGCCGTTGTTTGTAATTGTCGCCACCGTATAGGGGAGCGCGACGTTGCGTGTCATGGCGACCTCAGGAATAGGGCAGGCAACGTAGTCGCCGTCGGGTAGGGGCGGAAAGGCTGAAAGCTGGACGTATATTGCGGCGTGCGGAGGCAGTCGAAGAAACTCGACGGAGCGTAGGCGGGGTGGGCCAGCATCGACGTTGTCGGAGCACGAAGGAAGTTCTAGCCGGAGAAGGCCCGCGGAGCAGTCGATAAGGGCAGCGTGTGTGGACAGAAAGTCGGTGCCAAAGATCAGGTCATCGGCGCACTGTTCTAGAACAGAAAAAAGAACAGATGTGTGGCGACCAGAAATGGTGATGCGTGCACTGCACATTGCAAGTACGGCAGGTCTACTCCCGTCGGCTACTCGGACGGTAGGTGAAGTCGCGGGCGTCAGGACTTTCTGGAGGCGGCGCCGGAGGCTCGAGCTCATTACAGAAATTTGTGCGCCGGTATCAATAAGAGCGGTATCTGCCACACCTTCAAGAAGGTTGCATTGGGTATGAGGGACAATCAGAGGATTTTCAGGCCGGGTCGTAAATGCAGCGTCACCTCCAGGGGCTGCATTGGCTAGTTTTCCGAGAGGCGGTCAAAGGGAGATCGAGAGCGGCGAGGTTGGGGCGAGCGGGACTGACGGCGCTGGGCCGATGGTGAGCGGCTGATACGGTTTTCCCTAGGAGGACGTTCAGCACTTGATGCCTCAGGACGGAACGACGGGGCATATGGTGCACGGTCCGGGCGATTGTAAGTGTTTAGTCGATAGGACGTCGGCCGGCGGCTGCGGCAATGGCGGGCGATGTGTCCAATCCTAGAGCATGTGAAGCAAATGGGCCGGTCGTCAGGTGTGCGCCAATCGGCTGGATTTCGATAACGTGGCCTGAAGGTCGTGTTTGGTCTTGCAGCAGCGACGACAGGGGCGACTGGGTTGGTAGCAGCATGACCGTTATCAAGGTGAGTAAAATGCCCATATTCGCGACCTCTTGGCGAACCACGGCCTGAATTAGCGAAATTGGAGCCAGCTTGTTGCTTTGCATACGGTCATGAGGGGTAACGGGTGCCATGGCCTCGAGTTCTCGACGGACAATCCTGGTGACGTTATCTGGAGCTTGCGCTTGCCGAAGCGTGGCTAAACCTTCGCATGAGGACGTGGCAGCTGTATTGGAAAGTCGGTCGAAGCGGTGAGTGATACGTTGACTTTTGGCCAGCTCAAAACGACGACATTCAGCGATGACCCACTCCACTGTAGAGCAGTTCTTACACAGTAGCAGATTGAATGCGTCATCGGCTATACCTTTCAGCACGTGGCCCACTTTGTCTGCTTCAGGCATGTCCTTGTCGACCTTGTGGCACAGAGACAACACGTCCTGAATATACGAGATGTACGGCTCTGTGGACGTCTGAGCACGAATTGCGAGCTCCTGCTCCCTAGTTGTCGTCCGATAGGTCTCCCAAATAGATCGCGCCATTTCTGCTTACAGACGTCCCAAGTTGTCAGATCTGCCTCATGCGTCTCGAACCAGAGTAGCGCAGTGCCCCGCAAATAGAAGATGAGATTCGCAAGCATTATCGTCAGGTCCCACTTGTTAGTGCGGCTGACGCGCTCATACATTACCAGCCATTCATCGACGTCCACGCCGCTTGTGCCATTGAATGTCCCGGGATCACGAGGGTGCAAGAGAATGACCGGTGACGGGCCTTGCTCCCACTGTGTCGCTTGGTCGGTCATTGTGGTGGCAGCAACGCGCCGTCCGCTGCGAAGATCCAGTTCTCGGTGTTGTAGCGAGCGTACCCCGCACGTCCACCAAAGATGTTACGGGGAGAATATGTATACAATGGATATGTTTACAAAGTAAGGCGCACAATGCTACAGCAATCGTTCAGGAGAGCGCGGGCTCACCAGAAAGCCACGCCGTCGTCGTCGTCCAAGCACCGACCACAGGATCGCCGCTCGTGGCAATATGCACGCACTCGAAAAAAGAACGAACACATGCCTTGCAAGTGCTCGCTGTAGTTCAGAAAACACGTTTGCTGCGCTGTAGCTGGAAAATGCTTACTGCTTTTGACGAAAGTGTGGTGATCCTAAGAAATTTTGTTCGAAAGACAACACACATAATCCTTATGATTCTTGACCTAATACAAAACCAGCGTCCGAAATCAAAAGAAAAGCTGGAAAAATTTAATATCAAACATACGTATTATCAACGTAGCACGCAGCCCACTAACAGACGGTGTTACAAGAACACTTCTCTCGAAGTATTGCTTCAACCTTTACCCATACACCGAAGTTATTTGTTAGAAAGCAGCGCGTACTGAAACAGCAGCAGTGAACAGCATGACCTATTCTGAAGTATGCCTTTGCGCAGAAGTTTTCACGATTTCATCTAACCCGAAGTAAAACGTCGATACACGTAGTACAAACAAAGTACGAAGCTGTCAAATCAGCGATATGTGCTACCCACTACCTGGAAAACATTGACACGGCTTACGTCACCATGAACGTGGAAGAAGCTCTAAGGAAGGTGGGATTCCAAGCCAAGGCCAACACCCAATATGTTTGAACAATGACAGACAGAGAGACGGCAAAAGTTTGCAATATTCGCTGCTGAAAACCCAATCATGCAAAGCTTAACCTGGCTCGTCGCAGTTCGCTTCACACAGGCAAAATGGTACAAAGTTGTTGCTTTGCTTATATTTACACAGTACTATCCGAAAGAATTCCTTCGCCGACCCCTGTAAGAAGCCGACTCCCTGAACTTGTCACGTCGAGAACGAGAAGAAATGTAAATGCCTGAAAATGTACACTCGACTGTTCCCCTATTTTTTCCTGCATCATACGTAGGTGTCTTCTGTTTAGCCTCTATCAGACTCATATTCTGAAGGTAGCCATAAATAAATTTAAAAGAGCTTCCAGAAATATGAGAGAAACGTAGGAACGCGGGTGCGAGACCTAAGCATTTGCGAAAGAAAAAAATCGTGGTGCCCGAAACTTTCTTCTGTTGTCGCAACTTCGACTGTCTCTTCTTTCCCTGTCATATGTGCTTTAACGCAACCCCTCCCTCTTTTTCTCACGAGCAAACTTTCGACGCAGTGCAGTCATCGGTAACTCGCGTTTTCATTTTTTTTTTTTTTGTAATCTACAGAAAAGCTTCGCCTTTTCGCACCCAGCCATAAGATGAAGCCGCGCACTCAAGCAGCGCACGGGCTTCGCGCGCGCGAGCAATCTAGATATACGAAATGTTCAATGGAGTTGTTCTCGTTTCTACAAAATTTACTTTGTATGGGATAGAGAATGGGCTCTTATAGCGGTTTGTCATTGCATGCTGTTGCTGTATTTCTTTTTTTTTTTTGCTTGTCCCAGTGAGTTGTACTCAGCGTACTATGTACTCAGCGGGATTGGGGAACCGGGAACGACGGGAGGTTCTTCAGAACTTCAGCCGTATAATACGCGCTAAAGCGACGACTTGGCACCCGCATCTGAGGGATCTACAAGAAATTCGACTTACGGGACGATGCATGTGCGCTTCGATTCAGGCGTTCTACCGCTAGACGCCGTCGCGCTTTTAAAATGCCTCACAGTATTTCATGCAGAAACGAGCGTTTTCAGGGATAGGGAAGGAGGGAAAGGTTTGAGGGATAGGTTGGCTCCAGAGAGTGACTTGCAGCTTAAGGTTGCAGAATGTTTTGCCAAGAGTTTTAAATTTTTATGTATATATCTATTTACGTATTTATTTTGCGTTTCTCAGCGCCTTGGTGGTAAGGCTGCGCAACCTGTTTCCTCAATGCCTGGCGTACGTATTCCCATCGAAGCCATGAGTGCTTTCCAAAAATAGCAGTAAATCGATTTTGCTTACTCAGCGAAACGCACCACGCATTCGAGATTACCTTCAGCATTAAGAGGGATGTTGATCTGGGGCAGCGGAGGAGAGTGTATTTTAAGCGGTAGTCAAGACATATACAGCATAACAGCTCGTGCCAATTTGTACTCTTTTGTAATCGTGTAATTACAGAGTATTATACTGGCCCTGGAGGAAAAGCTGGGCAAATGAAAGTAGTAACCCCAAAGGCGCCGCCATGTTGCGGCCTAGCACTTTCGTAGCACTAAATCTTATCAAAATATGATGCGAAAACAAGCATTTACACCTAACACGTATGTATGGACAATGCGTAAGGTACATTCTGCATATTTCTGAGGAATATTCAATCGGTATTGATAAACTTTCGATGTAAAATTTACCATGAGTGAAAATGCATTTGCAAGGCACTTCAAGTCGATTGCGCCACCATAACAAGAGAGCGCAAGGAATGATAAAGATACCCGCCGCGGTGGCTTAGCGGCTATGGTGTTGCTCTGCTAAGCACGAAGTCACGGGATCGAATCCCGGCCGCGGCGGCCGCATTTCGATGGGAGCAAAATGCAAAAAAAAAAAAAAAAAAACCGCCCGTGTCCCGCGCATTGGGGGCAGGCAGGTTAAAGATCCCCGTGTAGGTAAAGCTAATCCGGAGTCCCCCACTACGGCGTACGTCATAATCAAATCGTGGTTGTGGCACCTAAAACCCCAGAATTCGAAACAGTATCAAGAGACTTTGTGTCGGGATTTAAGGAAGGACCGTATAGGTTCCTCCACCATAACTTGTTTCTACTTTGCGCAGCCTGTGGTTCAAGCTAATTTGAACTCAGAAGGACGTGGAGCTTGCTTTCTTGCTGTGATATTAGTCGAGTCGTAGGCAGTTTTAACTCGCATTAATTCGGTACTGTGTGACAGCTCGAAAGCTCAGGCAAGGAAGGCTTCAATGTCGGCGACTTTCTTCTGGAACTGCGTCATGCATGCCCGTGAGTACACTAGGCCCTCAAACAACAGAATGTTCAGCTGCGGCCTTCAATGCGACTCCATAGCTCACGTGTCTTTCAGTGTTCGGTTAGTGAAAATTGCATGTGCTTCATGAATGCTCTTTAAATGTAATTGACAAACACCCGTTGGCGTGTGCATAAATGTGGCTCCTAGAATAAACATTTATTTTTTTATGAATCTGGCATGGTTTGAGCACGCTATCGTAATAGTAGCATAATGAGCACCCAACTAAGAAAAAAACCGAGCAGTGTCAATTTGGTAAACATTCATTACGCTGTCTGTCACGGGGCAGCATAACTTCGAGTCATCGACACGCCGATTAACGGGCGTCAAAAATGTCGTGTTCTCACGGTGCGGCATATATTTTCGAGATAAGGACACGCCGATTAACGGGCGTCAAAAAGGTCGTGGTCCTATGGTGCGGCATGTAGTTTCGAGATAGCGACACGCCGATTAACCGACCCAAGTGTGTGCGTGTGCGTCCGTGTGGTGCAGTGCGAGGGCGCGACCTCCGACAGCGAGGGGAGAATAAACCGTTCCCTCGCCCCTGATTAGAAGGGGCGCGGCCAAGACTTTTGGGAGGAGTCAGGAAATAATTAGCTGAACTCTGCATACCTGCAGTTTACCCTGACATAGGGAACTAAGGAAAGGAGAGGCTCTTTATGCGCAGGATTTAGACCCTGCTAATCAGTCTAGAAGCTAAGCCTGTAATCTGCTGAGAAGCAGTCAAGGAGCTAGTGCCGTCCCGTATCGCCTGGGCCGCCTAGCCGCGTAGGAACTCCAAGTAACTGACGTACAAGACTACAAACCAGCGTCTGCAACGAAGCTCACGGTAGTTCAGTTCAAGTGAGCTCAACCTGCTTGTGGGAAGTCGTCAGATCTAGACTCCCGGGAAACCCAGCCCAGCAATTCGCATCCACCTCAACAAGATCAGCTCGTCGGCATTCTTCGGGGAAGCTCGGCGCGCCGACTTCATGGTTTATGGACTTGCTGCTGCTGCCCGGCCAGGCGTATGACATCGTTTGTTTCTTTTTGAACTTTGTTTTTTTAACTTTATTTTAGCGAACTGCCGTTAAGTGTTATTCTTGTATATTTGATCCGCGCCTTTTTCATTTATATATCCACTGTTAATTGCTCGTCCTATTTATTTGTCATAATAATTGTGCTATATTAAGTTCAGGGGCATTAGTCTGTCGTGTGTCCTTTTTATTATTTTATTTTATGAATTTCTGTATATTTATCAGTCGATAAAGATCTCATTTTTTGTTTACTCCCGACTCTGACTCTTTCACTGTGTTCGCTTGAGTACAGAACGACCAACCGGCTTGTATACCCCGTCGATGGACTTCGCGCCGGCGACGAACGGAGAACAGCCATGACACTGTCAAAACGACGCGCTCACTGCGATGAAGATCGCCACTTGCCGCATCAGAGAGGCCTGACAACGCCTTAAGTAGGTAACATGTAGAAGTTGTTGCCGAATCGTTTGATACGCCAAAACACTTCCGCTTTAGGCCGCGTATTTCTCAAGCTGAAATCCTTTCCCCATTGGCGTACATTCGAGCAAGAATGAAGTTTATTGCTGTTCAACCTGCATTGCAGTGTCAACGTTATGTAGCTTAGGTACGTACATAGGTTAGTCTCTGTTTGAGAGTCAATAAAAGTGGCGGCACAACAGCGACGGTTCTCCGAAAATGAGCCAAATATTGCGTTCACGGTATGCGCATTTCTGGCTGTTTTCATCTACCCTTCCTACATGTAGCCGCTTTGTAAAGGCGACTGCGACGAGCGCCTGTCTTCAGCCACTTGTGTAGAATGGCCTCTGGTCAGGATGATCTTTCGTAGTGAGATCTTGTACTACAAAACAGGGCCACGGGTCCCGGCAATATTAGCGCTAATAAAAAGACCAGCTTACGTAGATGTCAAATGTATGCGAATGACAAAAATGGGTTCTAACGTTTACATTCCCAATTAAAAGTGATTAGGTATATTTCTGCAGATATGCAAGCTCTTCAGGATATATGTAGGTGTGTTCTGCCACAGGCTAGATTAAATGGAGATGCGTACGAACTAACAAGGCTGTAAAGGAAAACCAATGTGAGAGATTGAAAAATGCACGCCAAATGCCGAAGAAGGTTCCACCAATTTTAAAAAGAGACTATGTTCCTGTGCAAAGTAACGCAGCCACCGATTTCTCAAGAAATGTAAATGTAAACTTGCCATGGTTTGCCAGTGCAATTTTTAAAGCATTCTTTTCTGGCTTGCAATAAGTTGTGCCAAGCCTTGTTTTTTTATATAATTGATTTCAATGTGTGCCATATCTCTTCCAGTGCATATTAGAAAAACTAAGATCTGTGAGCGAAGCGGCTATTTGTGCATGTCCGTGCAGGCACGTCAAGTGCGGGCATTCTATACAAGCCGTTGTTTTCTCCAATCTTAGGCATTCTACTTTGAACTGTAGTCACACACGAAGGAAATTGATTAAATGTGAAAGGAGAATCGAGCCTCCTTCAATGAAATTGCGAAACATCAAGAAAGTGCATTTCTACTTTTTTCGCGTACTTCGTAAAGCGTCCGTTGCAATGCACAAAAAAAGACGCATTTACTGGTATGCGAAAAGGAGTACCTGTAGCCGTTATAGGGAGACTACGTCTATTCCTTTTATTTTCATTTTGTTAAAAAATATATTGGGGAATGCAATTACATGTTTGCAAATATTCCTTGATTCACCCTGCGAAGTACCACTTATGCTGCTGAAATTATATAATGCGTTTTTTTAAACGTCTTTGCAACATCCATGCTCAAAAGCAACATGTTACGTATTTACGAGATATTTACTCGACTTTTCACGTCGGCCAATTCAGCGATAGGATCAAGGTTGAATGGCGTTCCTTGCGTTTTCTTAAAGAGGAGCGGCGGCCAGGTCAAAATGCATCTCGACCATGCGCACTGCGCAGACATTGCTTTCCATAAAAACTGTGTCGAAACTTTATAGAAACCATGTTTTACATCGTCTTTTAGACCGCTTCCTACCGAGTGGGCTATAATTCGGGAAATGTACCTTTATAAAGGCCTGTATTTCGGCCAGGATAGAAAGCAAGATGAAATCCCAGTGGCTATACGAAAAAAAAAAACGATATAGGGAGCTATACGATGTACATATGCGCAGGAATGTTAGAATGTTAGATCTTCAATTATTATAGTCCTTGTGATAATAGTTTAGGATCGGCAAGAACATTGCGCAGGGATATATCTTTGGTAAATTAAGAGAAACAACTACTATTGAAACATAAGCACTGGTGCGAGGGTGCTAAAGAAATTTTAACCCTACCCCTTCAACTTGCAGATTACGGATAAAATACGAGAAGGTCCCCATTCACCGAGCGTGGTGGTCTCAACTGTACATTTCAGGTTTGTTCTCTTTTATATTGTATAACAAATGAACAAATTACATTACAATTTAACAACTCTTATTAACAGATATTTTACCGTTGTGGTTCACCCCTTACGAAAAATAATTTATAAAAAATCATTGTGCTTGCTCGTTCGTGGCTATTTTCAAACCGAGACACATTCAATTCTGTTATGCTAATTTGTCACTTCTATGTGGCACTAAGCAGGTTAAGCGCTATCAATATCGATAACCTGAAACACAAGGAACGGATTGATCCTTCTTGGTTGCGAAAGGCAATAAAAAAAAGAACCACGCCGATCTGATACACAGGCTATGTCGTGGAGCTCCAAGTTAAAAAACTTCAATTCTTTGTGACCTAGAGCAATAGAAAGTACGCTTACGCATTTGGTGTCGCTTCGTTTTATCTCGAATGCTTCGATCATTTGTCCTGTTTCTCTATCAATTCTCTTGCCTACAATTGTGCGCCACTGAAATTTCAGTGTACACCCACACACTTTGCAATGTGCGGTCAAATTGTTCGGGGCCCTTCGTGTGAATATTTTTCATATTTACATTATATCATGCTTCTTTAATTTTTATTTGTGGCAGGTTTGTGAGTAGTTCTCCATGAATTGTCTAAAAGAACGTGTTTCGAAGCGAATAAACCAGTTGGAAGTCAGCGTCGCATGTCGTTCCTTTTCTTCTCTGGGGTCCAAGTATGGCTTTGGTGCTATGGGGATAAAAAAAGAAACTCAACAGCCTCTCTTTCTATCTCATTATCGATGTCATTAGGGAGTCACCGAGGGATTATTAAACTTGGGAACAGCGCTCCGGTCAAAGAAAGTGCTGTGATTCAATAAAAACCATTTGCATGACGCATTTTCTCCTGCGACGGCACGCAGCAGCATTTCGTGTGCCTAGTGGCAAATTTTCAAAAACGCACTGCGCAAATAATGGACGGACGTTTCTAATTAGACCCAGGAAAAATATTATGGAGAAAAGCTGCTCCTGTCACATAAGGAAAGAAAAGCATTTGGCGACGTCATTACCGCCGTAAGCGAGAGCAGTGAAACGCACGAGCGGATGTAACAGAATTCAGGTGGAACGGACGTAACCGAGCACAAGATACAAGACCAAAAGTTTATCCGGCCGCACCACTGAGGATGCAGCTGGGGACACTGCTAGACTCTAAACCTTTTTGACAGGCTGATTCACTCGCTATTAACAAGATGGCGCTTCCGCAGCACACTGCCATTTCTTGTCTCAAGACCAGCCGCGTAGCCTCCGTGGCGATGCGGAGGGGGGGGGGGGGGAGCGCTTTGGTAATTGTCCCCCTCCCTCTCCCCAAAGCCACTAACATCGCTGTCAGCGGCGAGCAAAGCGCCCCTAACTTCTACCCGTTTGTTAGTCGCGGTGCTGTCTAACGCAACCGCCGCCTTTGTGGAAGCGAGCTAATCACTTCCCCCCCCCCCTTCCCCAATTTCGCCCGTTCCGAGAGTAGCTAGTCGTTTAACTCGTTCTCTACCATGGGGCAAATGGTTGATTTTTGTAGGTTACGCCAGGCTTTTATCTTTCCTGAATGGACTACTGCACTGAATATTTTATGTTATACGGAAACAAAACGCAGAATTAATGCACTTTTCACGCATGAAAGTTTTATGAACGAGGTGTATTGCCAGAATCAAGATTGTGGGATAACATTGAGCAAAATTTTAAAGACGTGCTTGTATTTACTAAGAAAAAAATGTAATAAAAATTCTGAGATATCCAAATCTACTTGTCGTCTAAGAGACACTATCACCGACAAAACAAAACAAAAATTCATTGAACAAGCATGCCGAGCTGCTGGCCGCCAATGTTACTGGCTGGTTTGCATCGTCATCGCTCTCAGAGTGAAAGTCCGACGAAAAGGCAGCATCCTCAGACTCGCTGCTGCTCGATCCATTGATAACATAAGCCGCAGCGCAGCGCAATCACGATATCTACGATCTTTAGATGCGCGCGCGCCACTGCCGGACTGCCGGAGGCGGCCATCTTTACATTCTACTTTGAGGATCGCGAAACTTCGGAGCTCGTTCAAAAGTTATCGCCGGGCGGGAAAAATGCGAACTGCTTAGAAAACAACTATATAGTTAGCCTCGCTCACGTCCGATGGTGCAGTGCGTCCGTGAGCGGCGGAAGGTATCGAAAGCTGCGTCTCAAACTGTCGATAGCTGGCGAACGATTCCCAATGGGCAGGTTAGGGAAATGGTTAAATAAGCCGGGTCATAAGCGCGGCAACAAGAAGGGAGCCTTCACTTCTCCCTCCTTTACTCAGAGACATGTGCTACTTTACTCCACAGTGCTATGTTATAAGAGTGCGTACTGGTACGAGTCACATTTCAGTTGTCAATAGATGGGAAAACCGACCAGTGTCATTCAAACTCCCTCCTTTGGTCGCACACAGTGGACTTTACTCCTGCGCCAAAAGAGGGCAGCACAATTCTCCTTCAGCGTATGACATAGACCAATAATTTGGTGGCAACCAACTCGCACAGCGCGCGGCGACCAAGGCGTAAGTTTTGCAAATTTTCGGAATCGATATTTCGCGTATATGGAATACAGCAGGTAATATAACAAAGTTTCAACGCAGGAAGAAGGCAGTGGAGGATCAAGGGGTGGGGGGGGGGGGCGGTTGGCGATCACCCCCCCCCCCCCCCGCACCCAAAGCCACTGGACACCGCACTCAACAGCGAATCACTTAACAAACCTTCAGTGCAGGACGACGGTCAAATCTAGGAAATAGGGCATTAGGATGCTCACCCATTTTGTCGACTATGCTGTCTGCAATGAGTGGGTCTAATGCCGTCGCGATGCAGCACCTTTGCACCTACACCAAAAAGAGGATGCGGTCTCTTCTGTCTTTCATGAAGGATGTAGCCGAAACATTAACTAGATCTAACCCAAATCGAGATGGCACCAGAGAATAAAGGTACGAAAGTAGACCAATAGCTCCAGAGACCGGACCAGCCAAGCTGCCTGATGGCGACACTGAGAAAATGGTTTTGACCACTTGCCAGAATTTTGTAAAATTGAAAGTGCAATGCGATGCAGGAACAAAAATTGCAAAGCAAAGTCGAGAGTTTGGTGCATGCAATGCAATGTGTTCTTGTGCCCGCAAGGGTGCAACATTTTCTTTTATTTTTACCATTCCCACAACTTATGTCCACGTTTGTGGACACAAATTTGTACCATTTCAAAAATTAAATTTTTTCACGATTTCTTTCTCTGCACTTTTGAAACTATTTCGAATGAAATGTTCAAAATGTTTCTGTTTTCTTGCCTACATTTTTTTCGGTAGTGAAGAGGTTAAGTGCGATTTGTACCTCCTTTTTCTGTCTCCTTACATCTTCCTGTGCAATATGAAGCAGTCGAGTTCTAGAACGATCGACCGTTTCTTCGGTGCCTGTGGCCAAGAAGGCTCTCCAAGTTGCCGTTTAAACCACTCGTACGGAGACATCATTTCCAGCCTCTTCTTTGTTACACCAAGATGTGAATGATGCGAATGCTGACTGCATATAGAATGCCGAATACGAAAGCAAAAGACAGGGTGCCCCGCTGTTAACAGACAGTGAAAGTCGAGACACTTCATTAGTGGCGGGTTCATTGGACATTGGAAACATTGCAGAAAAGAAAGTTGACAATGTCTCCAGGAGGCGCTTGCAGGAGTCCAATTGGCCGCCGCCAGAAAATTATAGCTTCCTATACTCCGTCCACAAGAAAGGCGGCAAAGTGGAAAAGAGATACTTTAGCCACTTCCAATTGCTTAAATTTAAGTGTATTGTTCGGTCGGACAGTCAAATATGTCTCTATTGCAAAAACTGCGCATTGTTCCCAACGGGCAGCGCCGGAGGCTACCAAAAAATGTTCCACTTCAAGAACTTGTTATGAGGCCACTCAAAACATCTGCAAGGCTACTGGCTACTAGGCAAGGATGGTGATCCTCCTCTGCATGAAGCCACGATATACCACAAGGTAGCAGCGGAGGCCGGAAAGGAACTTTTTTGCGGGTGCTGAGAAACCGCAAAAAATGTCGCCAACCAAGTTTTCAACCAGCGTCTTCTCCAAGTGACTCTGAACAGAAACCGCCTGCTACTTATCGTAGAATCCATTATATTTCAAGAGCGTCAAAGCTTACCGCTTCGTGGACATAGAGACGATGGCATGCTTCTCCACAACTCACAAGAGGCTTCGTTAGTCGGTAACGAGGGCAATTTTCGCGAACTTTAGCGCTTTCGGATATCCAGTGGTGACAAGGGACTTGAGAAGCATCTTACCAACGCGTCATCTCGGGCAACATATATCAGCAAGGCGACTCAGAACGAGCTTATCAAGTGCCATGCGGGTCCTTGCTAAGGTCCTTCCAAAGGTACAAGAATCCGGAAAGTGCAGTGTTATGTTCGATGAAACCACAGACGTAGCCCATATGTCACAGTTGTCTTGTTCTGCGATATGTCCACAACAACATGGTTCGAGAAGGCTTTGAGCAGCTCGTAGACATTCGTAGTGACATTGGTGGCTCGGGTCTTGGCAACGGTGTAAGAGGTATAAGTGAAATCGTTAAGACAGTAAGGCCGCTTGGAGAATAAGTTAAGGTTCTGAAGGCTTTAAGACTTGATCTTGGAAAGGGCGTGTCTATATAGGTACCGATGGCTGCAACGTCATGCTCTGAGGTTTGTGGCGCTGTATCTAAATTAAACTGCTCTGCACTCTATGCTGCGCCCTATCTGTATCATGAAGGAGGTAATTTCCTTCTTTGCAGCATCACGAAAATAAACTACTGTTCTGAAGATAATCCTTGGTGGCCAACTTAAAGGACTCTGCGAAGCAAGATGGGCTGAGCGACCCGACAGCGCTATCCGGTTTCGGGATTCACTTGGGAGCGTGGCGAAAGCTTTAAATAAACTTACTAGCTGGACAGAAGTTCACAGCTCAGCGAAAGCTTTGTCCCTCCATGCAGCTTTCAGCTATGGCGAATTTCTGGTGGCAATTATTCGCTTGGCAGATATCCTGACGCATACTCTTCCGCTTAGTCGCCTGTTTCAAAAAGAGTGCGTTGACGTCCGAACTGCTAAGAACGCGTTGGTAGACACCATGGCTGTTCTTGATAACCGAAGAGTGGGCTCTGCCGAAACATTTTCGCAGCTCTACAAAGACGCAGTCGCTTTAGCGGATGATCTGGAATGGACATTTGGTGCCTACGTGTAACTAAAAGACGTACAGGTGCAACACGCCTGCGCTTGATGTAAAGAGCTACCACAGAACAGCTGTGTACGCTCCATTACTGGACAATGTGCTGACCGATTGAAAAGCGAGATTCACAGTTGAGGTGGAAAGTGCCGACAAACTGTACTGTCACGGCTGTCACCCATTCGCCGTCGGAACGAAGTCGATCGACGGGGTATACAAGCCGGTTGGTCGTTCCGTACTCAAGCGAACACAGTGAAAGAGTCAGGAGTAAACAGAAAAAAACGAAGAAATTTATCGACTGACAACGATACACAAATTGATAAAATAAAATATTAACAAACATACCTGAACTTAATATAGCTAAATAATGACGACAAAGAAATATGATGAGCAATTAACAGTGGATGTAAATATTAAAACAAGGCGCGGATATAATATACAAGAATGTACTTAACAGTAGTTCACTAAAACAAAGTTCAAAAGAAAACAATCGATGGCATACGCATGGCCGGGCAGCAGCAGCAAGTCCATAAACCGTGAAGTCGGCTCGTAGAGCTTTCCCGAAGAATGCCGGCGAGCCCATGTTGCTGAGGTGGATGCGATTGCTGCGCTGGGTTTCCCGGGAGTCTAGATCTGACGTCGTCTCACAAGAACGTTGAGCTAATTTCAGGCGAACTACCGTGAGCTTCGTTGCAGACGTTGGTTTGTTGTCTCGTACGTCAACTACTTTCTCGGAATTCTGACGTGGTTAGGCGGCCGTAGCGATACTGGACGGCACTAGCCCCTCGACTGCTTCTCAGCCGATTACAGGCTCAGCTCCTTAGGTCGGGGAACGGCAGGTATGGGTGACAGTTCACCTAATTATCTCATGACTCCTCCCAAAAATCTTGGCCATGCCCCTTTTAATCTGGGGCGAAGGAATGGATGATCCCCCCCCCCCCTCACTGTCAGAGGTCGGGTCCCCACACTGCAGCACACAGACACACCCACACACACTTGGGTCCGTTGACAAGCACAGAAGCAACAGCGGCCGCCGGCCATACGGCGCCCGTTAATCGGCGTGTCGCTGTCTCGAAACTATGCCATACTGTGAGACCACGACGCTTTTGGCGCCCGTTAATCGGCGTGTCGATGACTCGAAACCACGGTGTAAAAAGGAAGGTGATCCGACGGCGGCGCGAGGCGCGGCCACTTAGTGTGACTCTACGCACGCCGATGCCGCAAGGGGCAGCACCTGTTCTGGGGGCCACTTTTAAAGCGAAGCTTTGTACCTCTACCAGCCAAGGGTTCTGTCCTGTCCGTCGTTGTAATCAAAAAACGATCCCGACGAACCGCTAACAATTGCAGGAATAGCAGTATAGCTTACTTGAATTCAGGCATCCAGCGTACAACTAAGCACTCGTTTTCGCAAGAAAAACCACAAAAACAAGCTTCAAAGTGATGAGCCAACATGATGGATGATAAGGGCTGCGGGCAAACAACGGAAACAGGCTCGGCGCGGTCCGTAAGATTAGATTGCAGCTGTTTCAAAGCTTATGCAGCTGCTTGAAATGGGGTTGACGTCATTCGAAACCCTTCCAGCCTAGTAACTGCTTCGGTTCATTTTCTAGACTACTCCACTATGGGTAGACCACGGAAAGAGTTAGCACTCGTGTGCTTCACCAATGCAAAACAACCAACCACCATTCGCGGAACGTGCATTGATTTAACCTTGGCAAGGAATGTAACTACAGTGAAAACTGAAAATTTGAATGTATGTCACACCAATCATAAAGCAGTAGTAAACATTGTTGCGAAGTAAATAATAATAAAGGCCGTGGTTAAAGTTACGTTGTAGTGTGTGAAATATCAAGTGCGCCGCAGTCACCGTGAGGGTGGCGTAAAAAGCTTCGCTTTCCAACCAACTTCACAGGGTGGATTGGCGAAACTTTCCAACCAACTTCACAGGGTGGATTGGCGGGCAATTTTTTTCGCTCGCTTTGCTGGCGCTTTTATGGGAACGCGCGGCAGAAGTGCTTTATTTCGATGAATATATGTCGTTCGCCTGCTTAAAACAACTCTATTTGGTTGAAGGAACGTCCCTTTATATTTCTGCCGACATTCCGATTGACTCCGACGCTGCGAGCAGCGGTAAGCGCTGCGCACCGTCTGCTCGAGCAGACGACGCGTCTCTCTCGTGTTCGAAATGACGGTATTTTGACTGTAAGTGGCATGAAACCTTCTACCTGCTCAAGATTTGGCGTCTAAATAACGAAAAATTGCATATCTTTGGGTATGGGTGTTTAAATGCTGACGGAGGTCGTAAATTATCCACTGTTGTGCCGCTTCTCCAAGGCCTCCTTAACACGTGCTGCCCCTAGCGGCGGCGGTCACTTCCGGTCACACGAAGTGGCCGCTCTCTCGCCCCAGCGCGGGCGCGCCGTCGGAGCACCTATCTTCTTACACCGTGCTCGAAACTATGCCGCTCTGTGACATGTTTCTTTTTGTGCCATCTCAAATATGCGCTATAAAAGAGGACGACGAAAAATTCAAAGCCCTTCCCCTGTCGAGAAAATTGGGGTAAGCGAAGCCTGTGGCAAGACGAAACTGTCGCAGGCGTTCCGCTTCGTTTGCCCTAAACTTATGGTCGGCGGCTCTTCGCTGACATTTGTCCTGAACATCGCGCTCCCGCAACTCGGGGTTCGCGGCTCTTCGCTTACGTTTCGCCAAGGCTTCGGAAGCCCTCACGCGAGAATCGGATGACAAGCTTCGCTTACCCCCATTTTCCCGACAGAAGAAGGGCTGGTGATTTGGTCTCGTTTGGTCCCACGTGTGACAAATGTAGTTCCAGGGCGCGTTCCATGTCCCCGAGCCCACAGGTGTATGTGCAGACCCTTTCTGCACTATCACCAGGATCGGCCCCCACGACAGGGGTATGTGCTATTGAGCTCGGACCCTTTGTGCAGTATAACCAGGATCGGCCTACTCTTCAGCGTGACACCACCTACACCGCCCAAACCTGTGAGCCTATAAAGGTTCGCTTAAAAATCTTTCGCAAGTATTGCTCAGCGATATTCCGCGTTTGTAGGGACAAATGCCTCAATGACAGCAAAGATAGGTCTAGCTCAGCTCGGTTTATGGCGGCAGAAATGAAAGCACGAGGCCGAAGACGGGGTGAAAGTTCTCCATACAGCTGTTGGGGCGCTGGGCGTGTGCGACGGGGAAGCCTTTCCTGTAATCCATACATTGCTGAAGATCCTGGAAACCCTACCTGTGAGTGTTGCCAGTGCGAAAAGACTTTTAAGTAATTTAGCACTTGGCCACCAAAGATAGCGGACAATGGTGGTTATGTCAGTAGCTTACGTAGATGAGTCTTTGCAAGGAGAGTTGCCGAAGATGCCAACCCTAATGCTTTTATAACAAACATGTAAACCTTGTTATCGCAAATGTAGATCTTTTGTATAAATATGGTCTTACCATTGTATGTGTTGCTGTTCGATTTTTATGCTTTGGTTGGTTAAGAATGTCGCCTGTTCCGATGTAGTTGTATGTTTATTTTAGTATAGGTTATTGTAGCAGTTTTCTTTCTCTATACATATCTCTATATTATCTGAATTTTGTTCTCCCAGAGTTTACTTGTTGTCTATGACTCATGAGGGTTACTCTACTTCCCTATACGCAAAGCTCGGCGAGACATTTAGGGTAAATGAATAAATCGCCGCACTCTGCTGGTTAAAGCCGCTTGTACAATTTTCCTAATTACTCCTTGTGATCATATTTGTAGCCGATATTATCCAAATTACTGTATAGAATTTATGTTGTAGTTTTTAGTGCTGTTATAAGGTTTGACCATGCCCACCGATGGCAATAAATTGTCTTCAAACTGGTCACAGGGTCATCTGCGAGATCTTGATAAAAAAAGGCACAAGGGAAGCAAATGAGAACCAATCCTGGCCATTTGGTTACAGACGTGTGCTTAGTTGCGCCATGCCCCCAACCGCCCCCCACCCCCAAGTGTAGGCACTTAGATCCACCCCTGTTGGGGTGGAATGCAAAAAAAAAGACACGTGTACTTAGACTTGACATCATCATCAGCAACAGCAGCAGCCTATATTTATGTCCACTGCAGGACGAATTCCTCTCGATTCCTGCGATCTCCAATTACCCCTGTCTGGCGCTAGCTGATTCCAACTTGCGCCTGCGAATTTCCTAACTTCATCACTCCACCTAGTTTTCTGCCGTCTTCGACTGCGCTTCCCTTCT
The DNA here is from genome assembly GCF_013339745.2 of Dermacentor silvarum. Taxonomy (NCBI): domain Eukaryota; kingdom Metazoa; phylum Arthropoda; class Arachnida; order Ixodida; family Ixodidae; genus Dermacentor; species Dermacentor silvarum. The sequence continues at coordinate 119,220,984 of NC_051155.1, forward strand.
CTTGGTATCCATTCCGTACCTCTAATGGTCCACCGGTTATCCACCCTACGTATTACATGGTCTGCCCAGTTCGACTTTTTCCGCTTAATGTCAACTAGAATATCGGCTATCCCTGTTTTATATCTGATCCACACCGCTCTCTTCCTGTCTCCTAACGTTAGTTCTAAGATATTTCGTTCCATCGCTCTTTGTGCGGTCCTTAACTTCTTCTCGAGCTTCTTGTCGAACTTCAAGATTCCGCCCCATATGTTGGCGCCGGTAGAATGCAATGTTGTACACTTTTCTATACGACAATAGTAATCTCCCAGTCAGGATTTGGTCATGCCTGCCGTATGTACTCCAGCCCAATTTTATTCTTCTATAAATTTATTTCTCATGATCAGAGTCCCCTGTGAGTAATTGGCCTAGGCAAACGTACTCCTTCACAGACTCTCGAGACTGACTGGCGATCCTGAATTCTTGTTCCCTTGCCAAGCAATTGAACATTATCTTTGTCGTCGGCATATTAATCTTCAACCCCACTCTTACACTTCCTCGGTTAAGGTCCTCAATCATTTGGTGTAATTCGTCCCCATTGTTGCTGAATAGGACAATGTCATCTGTAAACCGAAGGATGCTGAGATATTCGCCGTTGATTCACACTCCTAGGTTTTCCCAGTCTAAGAGCTTGCATACTTTTTCTAAGCATGCAGCGAATAGCAATGGAGAGATTGTGTCTCCTTGCCTAACCCTTTTCTCGATAGGTAACTTTCTACTTTTCTTGTGAAGAACCAAGGTTGCAGCGCAATCCTTGTAAATATTTGCCAATATATTCACGCATGCATCCTGTACCCGCTGGTTACGTAATGCCTCTATGACTGCTGGTATCTCTACTGAATCAAATGCTTTTTTCATTGTCTATGAAAGCCATATAGACAGGTTGATTGTACTCCGCAGATTTCTCTATTACCTGATTGATAACATAGATATGATCCATCGTAGAATATCCCTTCCTGAAGCCAGCCTGTTCTCTTGGTTAGCTGAAGTCAAGTGTTGCTCGGATTCTATTTGAAATTACCTTGCTGAATATTTTATACAATGCTGAGAGCAAGCTAATGGGTCTATAATTCTTCAATTCTTTAAGGTCTCCCTTCCTATGGATGAGTATAATGTTGGCGTTCTTCCAGCTTTCTGGTGCACTTGAAGTAGTGAGGCATTGCGTATAAAGGTCCGCAAGCTTTTCAAGTATGATATCTCCTCCATCCTTGATTAAATATACTGTTATTCCATCTTTTCAAGCAGCTTTTCCCTTGGTCCTGTCTTTCAAGGCCCTTATAACTTCATCGCCTGTTATAAAAGGGGCCTCTGTATCCTGTTCATCACTACTTCGAATGAAGGTCAGTACAGAATTCTTCCGCTGCTTTTACTATGTCATCGAAATTGCTGATTATATTACCGTGCTAATCTTTAAATGAATATATTTTGCCTTGTCCTATGCCTGGTTTTTTTCTCACTGGTTTCAGGGTGCGTCCATATTTTACTGCTTCCTCAATCTTTCCCACGTTATAATTTCGAATATTCCTTACTTTCTTCTTGTTGATCAGTTTGGACCGTTCAGCGAATTCTATCTGACCTCTCGAGTTGGACACTTTCATGTTTCGCCGTTTCTTTATTAAGGCCTTTGTACCTTGGGAGAGCGTACCTACTGGTTGAATTGGTATCTTACCTCCCACTTCAATTGCTGCTTCTGAGATCAACCTAGTTAAGGATTCATTCTTTACCTCTATGTTTTCTTCATTTTAGTGTGCTAAAGCTGCGTATTTGTTTACGAGCACCAGCCTGAATTGATCTGGTTTTACCCTTACTTCGTCTAGGTTGGCCTGTTTCTTCATGACTAACTTTATTCTTTCTCTCTTCAAGTGGAGAGAAATCCTAGACCTCACTAACCTATGGTCAGTGCACTTTACCCTTCCTAACACTTCTACATCCTGCACTATGCTGGGATCGGCAGAGAGTATGAAATGTAATTTATTCCTTCTTTTTCCATTTGGGCTTTTCCAGGTCCACTTCCTGTTGCCGCGCTTCCTGAAGAAGGTATTCATTATTCGGAGCCTATTCCTTTCCGCGAATTCTACTAAAATATCTCCTCTTGCATTCCTAGAATCGATGCCGTAGTTGCCAATTGCTTGCTCATCAACCTGTTTCTCCCCACTTTTGCATTGAAGTCGCCCATGACTACAGTATACTGAGTTTGCACCTTTCTCATTGCTAATTCAACGTCTTCATAAAACTGTTCTATTTCTTCATCATCGTGACTACAGGTTGGGGCACAGGCTTGTACTACCTTCATTTTGTACCTCCTATTCAGCTTTATTACGACGACTGCTGCCATCTCATTAATGCTGTAGAATTCATCAAAGTTGCCCTCTGTGTCCTTATGGACTCGAAATCCTACACTGAATTCTCTCTTATCTGGAAGACCTCTGTGGCAGAGGACGTGGCCGTTAGTCAGCACTGTATAAGCCTCACCGGTTCTCAACTCACTAAGGCCAATAATTCTTCAAATAGCCCTGCTAAGCTAGCCTCACTCGATAGGGTGCTCGTGTTCAACGTTGCCAGGTTCAATTTCCATTGGCAGCCTGTCCGGACCCAGAGATTCTTAGCACCATCTGCCGCGTAGCAGGTCTGACCGCCACCTTGGTCAGGTGCTCCGCAGCCGCGGGGACTAGAGGGTCATGGGTAAATTGTTGGAGTCATTAAGGAGGTAGCGGTTGAATACTGCACCAGGGAGGCCAATGCCTGCTTCGGTGAGGGAGTGACTTTGTTGAAGCTTAGTGGGCCTTCCTTGTTTGGTTGCACCTTGACTAGTATAGCCCCACCAGCTCTGACTAGTATAGCCCCACCAGCTCTCGGCGATTTCTTGTTTTTTATTATTGCTGGTGTCAGGCGCCACACCATGGCTGAAAATGTAGTAGACTGGAGGAGGATTTGGACTTACGACCTTCAGCTTAATATATAAAAAAACCGGACAGAAAATTACACGTCTAGTTATATAACTCCATAATCCTCCAACTTAACGGCAGGATGACCTTAAGTAAATGGTCGTTGAAATATCATATGTGGCACACACGCCATGAACTGTCTGTTCGTACTCTATATCCGTTATTAACGCACAAATTAATGCGCAAATTACACGTTCAAGACTAAGATTAAGAACATTCGAGCTTATATATAAGTACTTCCACGCCCTAAATTAAACTTAAATGTTGTCGTCCTCTAAATACACGTGCGAGACACGCACAGCCTTAGACATATGCATACATAATACGTTGAAGAGAAAATAAATCTGTAGAAAATACTATTACTAAAAGCGATCCGCGCAGCCCATTTCTAAGGCGCGATACTCTCTACGTGTGTGCGGGAACACGTAGAGAAGACGCAAAATCAGCTGAAGTATACTGAAGAATAACCAGTATCTAACCTGGTACAGCGTTATTTTCAGAACTCGTGAAATCCGAAAAGAAAGTCTTAGTTTAACGGAAACTCACGCGAACTATCTACATATCTCTGAAAAAAAAAAACACTGACGCTATCCTTTCTCGAGCGTTCAGCTGTCACGTTTTCCTGACAGCAAACATCAAATGAACTCGAAAATTTATCTGCCTCTACCATGATCAGACGAGACCAACAGTGCCCTCGGCCCAACATAACGTTCCTAAAGCTCAAAGTTGTTCCAAAGTATCCTCAGAGAAATAAATAATAATGAATGCAACTTACCAAATGTGCCTCGAAAGAGAAGCACTACTGTCAAACAAAGCACGACTTGTCACGAACTCGGACAGAAGCGTCGCTCATCAACTGGCGTGACATAGATGCACGGTAAAGAACACCAGATGGTTCAAATGAATCGGCTGCCTCTTATTAGAGCATTCCTTGTGAGTTATGTCGCAGTGATTAGTTTCACGCGTTAAACGCCAAAGTGCTATTAAAAAAAGTCCTAAATATGCTTTGCACACACATCCTGGAGTATGGCTGCTTCCTCGTTAGTGAACTGACAGCTATGGCATTCTCGCATGGATCTTTTTACTAAACGGTGATAATTTCACAGCATTTTGTGTAGAAAATGAATAAGCATCGAAAACACAGTTACCACTAATTATACTGACACGTACTTTCATTGTAGACAGGCGGAACACAGTCGTCCCGACGAAGACGACGACGAAGGAGAGACTCGCGCGCAATAGGCCTGCTTCTTGCTAACTTTGCTTTAGTTCGGCTTTGGCTTGATGCCTAATGGTATGGCTCAGCACACTACTGGGTATCGGCAATGATCTAATCCTGTGGTGGTACGTAAAAGAGGGAAGAAAGTTAAACGGCCATTTGTTAAATTATGGAGATGTTATTAACTGGATAATGATTGTTAATGTCAATTTTGGGGCTATATTATGGAATAACTTGTTTCTGCCTTTTAGGTTTTCTTCGTCCTTGTTTCTTCGGTCCTGAACGTCATAAGAAAATGTCGAACCATGAAACTCAATGTTTTTCTGCAGCGCGGGATAACTTTTGCGATTATGTTTGATCAAATACAAAGTTTCAGGAAAACAGTGACAGTCAGATAACACCTCAAACTTATAGTAGGCACTTGCTCGCAGTCGTAAATATCATTTCTCTAGCCTTCACTAATATCCAGCCCCATTCATTGAAATTCACTGACATTCAGAGTCCTGTATTAGAAATAAGTGAACTCATTAGCAAGTATACCGAGAGAGAGAGAGAATAAACTTTAAGTATACCGACCAATGAGTCGTCTACACATGCTTTGCGAGAATGTTCGAAGTTGAACGTTTTGTCCCCAGCCACAAAGGAAACGAGTGACCAACGATATTGCGTCTTTTCCTCAAGCAACTACAGAGGTACAAAACATGGGTGTTCTAAACTCGGAGCGCGGAATAAACAATTCTACTGCAATTGGCACATTGAAATGGAATTATGTGGACAACAGTCGCAGTTTCGCCCGAGAGGCGAAGCATCAATTGCGATAGCAAATTAGTAGAGAGCTATACCGAGTAAGGAAGTAGTTTTATCGGCTGTTATAAACTTGGACACATTCGCTTACTAACTGAATTAACAAGCATGGTGTGAGCGCGCACAAGCAGACACTTGATGATCCCACTCGACGACCGCAGACAACTACTGTCAAAACGCTGGCGTGAGCAAGCGCAGCGGCAGCAGCCAGCAAAGGTTCGTGGGGTCTGTCGCTTCGTCTAAAACTGAGCGGGGAAAGCACAGCGCATACAAAGCTATGAGCCTTCTCCAGATCGCTTTCAAGATACGGTGTGGGCGACCGGTCTCAGCCGCTCAAAGTACAAGTGCGCAGTTGCGGACAGAATAGAAGACGCAACCCCTCCCTCCCGCGTTGCCTTCCCGCTTTCCCGCTGAGCGTCCCTCGCGCGCTTTCCCACAGAGCGAACGCATGGCGGAGAATGCCGTAGAGGAGTGGGAGGGAGGGAGAGCACATATGGCGCACGGCCCTGATTTTATCGCCCTTGGAGTTTATACGGAACCTCACGGCAACGACGAGGAGGCGACGATCACGGCGACGACGACGGCGACGCTGACGGCAGAAATCGGCTTGGAGTGTCCATGTAATTGATATCGCAATAATAAGTAATGTAATAAGATCGCATAAAAAAAGAAACGTTACTGAGCGAAACACAAGATAACATGTGGCTTTATGGCCATTGGCAATAAAGAAAACATGTCGAGTAATTGACAGTAATCCTGATTTAATACAGTGTCTAAAAGTGTCACAGCGTTTTTGAAAACAAATTATTGCTTGGAAGGCAATTTATGCCTTTCAGTATGAGGACAGCACGGCCAAACTCGAATTACTTCAACAAGACGTAAAGATGGATATGCGACATTTATATGCCCTCTGAAGCCTTGTGCGAAGTTCAGTGCCCTTCACCCACTAATCGACGACGACAGCCGCAGAAACTGCGGCTTGCAAACACCGCGCGGGCGACAAGCCCTGCTAAGGTAAACAGAAACCGCAGAGGCCGGCTGAGGCAAGCGATGCAGGCGTCTCTAAGTGATCAAATATGGCGGGAACCAAGGGAATGCGACGAAAAGCGTCTGTAACGATGGGCGACTAAGCACGGGCCATGCAGATATCGCGTGACTGGACCACTTGCAATATGGGCCGAAATTACAGCATTGTCAACAGTCGTGCTGTCACGGACTTTTGGAGTAGGAGTTATTAAGTGAAACAGCACGTGACAGAGAAAGAACTTGTGGAGTGAAAGAGAAAGTACGTTTCTCTAGTAAGCGTGAATGGGTATTAGAAAGCTTTCTTTCCTAAGTAAAAGCTTCACTTTACAAGCCTCAATGTAAACACACGGGAGTGGAGAAATCGTTTTATTCGGTATTCAGTGAATCGAATTTGTTAATATTTCTTGCATAAAACAATAGCAGAAATAACTTAGAAATATGCACACTTAGGGCATATTTGATGTGAAACGTATTCCAGTTTGGTCAATATGCGGGGTCACTTGCCAAAACAGAATTGTAACAAAATGTAACGAAAACGTGTAACACAATTTCGCTTATATCTCTGCAACTGCACTGTGCACGCGCCTTACTTTGGTATCACTGTGTAGAGGAAAAAAGCATAACTCGATCATGTATATGTCGCGTGCACAGATAGCACCGTTGTGACGCCACGCATGACGCAGTCAGAGCTAAATGTATCCTCTCGCTCGTCGTTGAGAGAGGCATAGCTGCGAAGTACGCTTGTTCAGTTTTAGAGAGCTTACTCTAGCTCTCTAAAAGGTATTGGTATTGTTTCCCGAAAATTAAACCTCTCCTCATGAGAAGTTGTAAGGACTGTGCAATCTGCTGCACAAATTTGTAGGTTGTTCGGCTGTGTCACCCCCCTGTTCAAGACGCAGAGCCCAGAAATGGCTAGACGATAGTCGGGCAGCAATAACGAGAAATGCCAATTCGCCTCCACCACCTTTGACCAAGGCGGGCCCTCTATGAATTGGAACGTATCCCGATAGCAAGATTAGACCGACCCCCGCAAGTTGTATGAACAGTTGAACCTGTAAACTTTGTGATGCCAGAATAAATGTGAGTTGTGCTTTTCGTCTCTTCATTTTTGTACCCTAGTGCGCATACACCCTCAGCAGCACGCACACAAGGTTTCACAAACGCTATGCGACTTCGTGTCCTACAGCCCACGTCATAATTTTTTGTTTAACGCCGTTATTGGATTTTCGAAAATTATTAGCAACTGCCCATTAAAAGGAAACAACTAGAGCACGAGGTTTACATTTCTGTAACTTGGCAACCAAAACAACGCTACAAATCTATAAACTGCAAATAGTGACACATCCAAAGCCCACAAAATTCATGTATTGTAAACCGCTGGGAAGTATACCTCTAATTTTGTGCAACTGACTGAGAACGATGCAAGAATATTAGAGCCACTGTTGATAACCGGGACGTATGTGTCCTTGTACCTGTTGCTGGTGATAGCGTTCACCGAGTTATAATTATTACCACTCTTTCTTTCCAGTGCTATCAATATCATATTGCATCACACCTGCGTCTTCACGAGCGCTGTGGCTAAAGAGTGACTCGTCTAATAAAGTTTGTACGAGTGCCAGGAGTGCTTTAGTAGCCACATTCTCGCATCGACGCGAGTGCCATCAACGTCTTCAAAATTGAAAACGACGCATGGTTATTTAAAAGACAGACCCTAGCAGGGTCAACAGATAAACGATGGCTGTCTACTGCACTTGCAGTTTCCCAACCACTATTAGTGAGTTGGAGTTTGTTTTGCGAACATAAGTTCGGCCAAGACGCAGTCGCTTTCATCTATTAGATTGCGTTTGCTTGCCTGTCTGCCAGCAGCATGTATCACTATACCACGTAACAGTAACGTGAAATCCTTTTGAGGCTTACCTAACGCTACTCGTGAACGCAGTGCATATATTAGCCTTTTGTATCTCCAGCAGGATGATCTCGGAACGTAGAGGGTGAGGCACTGGCTTCTCGCAATGATTGTCCTTCTCGCAGGCTGTTTCTATCTACTATGATCGCAACCATAATTTATTTTACGAATGTTTTGTCCGTGAACAAGAAAAAAAAACAGAATAGAACACGGTGATATGCCTACGAATTCGAGGAATGATACGCACACGCAGATGGTGCATCATCATTTGACTGTTCACGTATCGCTTAAGAAGTTAATGCCGGGGCATGAAACCTTCAATTTATGCGCGTGCTTAGAGATAAGAGAAACTGAAAAAAAAATAACTTCTATGTGTGCTCATAAACTGGCATCGTAATGAACGTGTTGCACTGGCTTGTATGAGTTTCCCAGAGTTATAAATATGGCTTCCTCTACTATCTGAAATCGCTGAGTCTTAGTGGAATCGAAAGGCTGTTGTGTTACGGTAGCTACGCATGACATACTTGACATGCAAAAAAAAAGACCGACCTAGCTGCCGCGATCAACGGACGAACCACGAGAATGTATAGCGTGCGTTGGTGCATGTGCATTGTGATTATCCCACGATAGAATGTTATTCGTATTGACCGCTTCTTGCATTCTCCATGTTTGCAAACAAATGGCGGATCGAACAATAGACAGAAGGATAAAACTCCCTATTCTATTGACGTTTTATTTTGTATGGCTTCAGGGACTCTGCAGTATGAGCGGGTATCGCCACACCGATGAGGCCGCCTAATCTGCACATGAGAGGGATCGATGCGCTTTGATTCCGCTGTCGCGAACTGTGTCCGCGGCTGGACTGCGCTCGATACCCCGTGAATGTATATTGCCCCTGTGGGACTAAAATTTTTCCAAGTGCCACGTACGTTTGTTTTCTCTTGAGGTACAGCTACATCTACCACCTGGGTTATCTTGATGCGAACGGCCCTTGTTTTTTGGGCTGTGGCTCGGCGCCTTTCTGCGCATTCTTTATCTCTCTCTCTGTGTCTCATATATCAAGCTACATTATTTATTTTCTCTAAGCGTGATAACAATCCTTACTATAACACATATTTAAGGAACGATGAAATATATATTTTATGATAGTACATTAGAGACAAAATGGACTATATTTGTCACTCCGTTGACATTGCTATGCCTTGATTTCTAAGCCTAGTAGTAGCAGCTTCGTGCAGCTGTTGGTACAAACCTATATAGAACCCCAGTTAACACACGCGTGGGGAGGGGCGAGGTGTGGGTCTATTGTATGTGCTGTAAAATTTTAGAATACGAGTATGTCGCTAGGGAGGTGCGGTTCTTCAATGCATGCTGGGAATTGTAGCCTGCTCACTGTTTCCACATTTTGATGCCGTTTCTCTGATTGGTATTGCACTACATAATCGTGCGCTGCAAGCTTGAAACACAACCGAACCATCCCCGGAGACAACATTTGAGGTGCTAGTTTCTGAGGACCAAGTATTTCTAGCAAGGGCTGATTGTCACCAAGAAATGCAAGTTTCGACACTGTGATATACTTGAGAAAATGAGTAGCGGCAAACATTACTGCCAGTCCTTCACGATCTAGCTAAGACTAATTGCGTTCTGCAGCACACAGGGGTTGTGAGGAGAAAGAAATTGATTCCTTCCTACCAGGACTGCCCACCTAAGCTGATACTGCTCCGACACCGTACGGCGAATCATCACAACGGATGATCAGGGACGTGGACTCATCAGAATGAGCGAGAACAGTTCGTGTCAATAAGAGTTGCTTAAGTTCATCAAAAGTCTCTTGGTGTTTTGGCTTCCAACGCAATGGAACGGCCTTCTGCAGCAGCTCGTATAGCGGGAATGCCAATGTTGCCCTTCCTTTTAAAGTACAATCATAGAAGTCGAGCATCCCCAAACACGATGAGTGTCTGCTTACTTGTAGGAGCGGGTGCCTACAGGATGGCCTACACCTTGTCTGCTGCTATGTGCACTCCATTACCACAAATTTTATGACCTAAGAATTAGACTTGTGAAATATCAAATTGACATTTGGCCCTGCTCAGACACAAATTTACCCAGACGAGTCGTTGTAAAACGAAATCTAGTCTATCCTTGGGTTCCTCCTCTGTGGATCCACTGATAGTGAAGTCATCGGAAAAGATACAAACTCCAGGAAGGCTACTCAAGGTTTTTTCATGAATGGTTGAAATACTGCTGGAGCGGAAGATTTCCCAAATGGAAGCCTTTTAACCCAGTAGAGACCCTTTGTAGTGCTCAAAATGAGAACATAAGATGTCGTTGGGGTGACATGTAGTTGCTGGTAGGCTTGTGTCAAGTCCAATGTCGTGAATATTCTGCCTCCTTGCAAGGGGCTGAACGCCTCCTCAGTTAAGGGCAGGGGCTACGAAGCTTTTCTTTGTAGCCTCGTTCAATGTGCTCTGATAGTCACCGCAGGCGGGCAGACTTCCATCTCTCTTACGTGCCCACACGAGTGGAGTAGACCAATCGCAGTGTACAATTTGTTCCCAATTTTCTCTACATACTTGCCGATTTGAGCTTCTACTGCAGAGTACGTAATAAATGGAAGAGGGCGTGCCTTCAAGAATGTTGGCTTCCTTATTCCACTCAATTCCAGGTGCACTGGTGCCCGTTTGTGTCCTATGATGTCTTAAGAGATCACAGACTGATATTTGTGAAGCGTGTCTGTCAGGTCTACCTTAACTTTTGTCTGATGAATGTCAGTCACTGCCGTTCTCAGATCTTCGAACCACCTGCATTCCAGTACGCTGCAACTATATCCTTGGACTGCAAGCAATGGTAACTTGCTTGACTTGTCCTTGTGGCACACAGTTACCGCGGTAGATCTGAATAGTCTGAGCGATTGTGCTGACCATGTACGAAGATGAACGTCCTCCCTTTCAAGTTGAGGCGGGTACGTGGGTCCAGTAGCGCAAAATGTTTCATGGCTGGCCATGCTGCAAGCTACGCATTCATCGACCTCGAAAGTCACCACTCTGCCATTCACACTGACTCACAGTGCAATCTTTGGTGTAGTCAACCCGCCTGTTACAGCGTTCAGGTGAGGAAGCGCGGACAGATGTTGCTCGGCGGGGTCCTGTGGTCGGCATTCTTCCAGTGGCTCCACAAAATTATTCCGCTGGTAGCCTTACTTTGTAGCTTTGCCTGTCTTTGATGTATGTCTTCTCTACGTGTCGCTTTCTTCGAAAGTAGCTATAACTGAATCTCTCAAACCTGCATGTGTTCGGATTGCCCCAATCACCACAGCGCCAACAGCGCTTATGCGTCTTCAAATATCTTGATTGGGCAGATTTTGGACCGTTTTCATTCAGGTTCAGGTAAGCTGCTATTCACTTGTTGCTTAACAGGAGACTCTGCGCTATAGCGGCGAGATCAAAGACCTTGTTAAAGATAAGATCCTTTTCCGCAAATAGCCATCGCTAGAGATTTGCGTCCCATAGACCACACACGAACCGGTCGCGGAGCATTACGTCCACTCGTAGAGCCCTTGGAATCTCCACCAAAACCGCTGGCGTAGTTATTAATATCAACGTTGACGACGAGTCCTGTCTCCAGTTTGTGTTGGCGTTGTCGGAACCACCGTCGTTGCGGTCATCTGTGGTCAAATACCGAAGTTGCAGTGCTTAGATAGCTTAAGTAGCGCTTTTAAGTAGTCGCTCACAGGTTTACCCGGCAGCTGATCGCGTTTATGGAACATGCATATGATGTACAGCTCTGACGCCTGGTTTCGAAGTGTTCTTCAAGTGGTGCGACGATTCCGTCGCATGTTACTGCGGCTGGCTTGCTCAGCTGTACTAGAGAACACACCCTGTCACAGGCGTCCTCACCGCACAGCGACAGCAAGTGGCCTTTCTACTTCGCTGAGTCGGTAATGCCATTCGCAGTGAAGAAAAACTGCAGGCGTCCGAACCACGACTGGCACACAGAACCATTGAGCTGTGGCATACCGAGAGAGGCGTGCGTAGACATGCGGTAGCACTGACCTTCGATAGCGTGAGTTCAGTTCTACCTCGCTGCCAGTGTAAAGTTCATAAAACTTGTGTATCTAAACAACGCCAGCGTGGCGATGGCACCAACCACGCCCGATCGCACAGCACTACCAAGGTGAATTCACATGGTCGCGAAGGCGAGGTTGAAATTTGCTTCCAGTCTAATGAGACATGACATCAATTACGATCGTGCGATTGAAGCGCGACTACATCTCGCGGGGCCAATACACTAGTTGAAGAAAATTATGCATCCAATACGTCAATAATAAACACATTGGAAAAAGTACAGACAATGTGATTAGAATGGGAAAATGTGAAGTCACAGGTTGTTTGCTTCCATCCACGAATAATTACGAGTACGAAGATGTGCTGGCTTTCTGAAGTTCTCTCTCAGTTTTTGATGCGTGCTGAAGTAGGCTGAGATTCTGTTACCGTATTTAACACTGTAATGCCCTCAAAACTCTCTTATGCGTAGCCATAAGAAGTAATGGCAATATACATGTATGTAGTATTAACTTTATTAGATTTATTCAGTAACATTATTTTTACCTGGCTTGTCAACAAATATTAAGTTTGAGCTATGCCTTCAGTACCAGAAAAAACTACTGGTGACACGCGTGCTACGTTAGTAAAGATTAAAGTGTGGTTTTTGTGAATTATTTCCCTGTACTGTGGGTTTTATCGTAACACCGCAACAACAAATGTGTGTTGGCACTAAGAACACATGAATATGGCACTTAGTTAAAAATGTGGGTGAAACCATTCCTCTGGATGTTTTTTTTTCACCAGTGTAATACATGCCGGTTTAGAATGAGGCATATAAATACAGATGGGTCAATTCAGGTTAGATTGCGATGGCATGTTGTGGCGAATATTGTCACGCATCATTTGTATTGTGTGCTCGATGTGATGTCATCTGGGGCAGTACATGGCTTGGAGCAACAAACCTCGAGCGGCAAATGTTAACGTTTTTCCACCGAGAAGTTGGCTCCGGGAAATGTAGATGGCACTGCCTCCACAAGCCGCCATTCCAGAACGTATGGGGTTGTATGACAGCTTCGCTACCATGTGTAGATATACCTTGCCACTCCTCTACAGTTCTTATCCCGCCAGAAACCCGACTCGGTGGCTGAATTCAATCGCCGTATCAGTGTTCATCTGCCGGTGGTTATCAGATGCACCATCAGTTTCGGGGGACCACGGCATGCGCCACCACCAGCACGCCATCTTGCTCCGTACAGGAGAGTCCCGTAACCGCGTACCCAATCACAGGCCACGAAGGCAGACGAACACAATTACTATGCCTGTAAGGCTGCCATAAGCCTCTTTGGAAATCTTTCATTTGGTGTAGAAAACACCTGTTAATAACTTGGCTGAAACAAAGATCCTACCGCATTCATTTAAGCTTGGGTATCTCTTAAAATACAACCTGAACATCTCTACGTGCCCGTGGCGACCCCGAACGTGGAACTGCACCACCTGTGCAGTGCTAATGATACGGGCATCGCGGCTGATATCTAGAGCTTCTTTCCTCGGTCAATAAGCCATTCAAGCGAGTCCCCTTCATTAGGTGCTGCAGCAAAGTAAACAGCAGGATGAAAAACGTGACCGTGCCGTGAAGTAAATATATTTAGGCTAGGCCTTGTAGCATATGTCTGGATCCGAGATAGTTGGTATGCAATCATTTTCCTTAAGGCAGGTCAAGCGCAGAAAGACACGGACAGCGAAAAGAAGACAAACAGTGCACTATGTTTGTATTCTTTTCGCTGTCTGTGTCTTTGTGCACTTGACCTTCCTTAAGAAAATTGTAGAATGTCTTAGGGCACAGTACTTCGCAAAGCCCTGCTTATTAAACATTGCCGGTACTTTAGACATACCAGTAGGCTTCTGCACCTGCATAAATAGAATGGCTGGAGCTCCTCGTTCTCGAGAATGCGCTTGCTTTGTCACCTAGATTCAAATTTTTGGGTATATCCACGTGCCATGAAGCTTACAGCGTTAAAAGGTCTAAATAAAAATAGCGACTTAAGGGCTCATGCCAACTTTTGAATCGGCTGCTGCGTAAGTGTTCTCTTACTGTCTACGAGTGCAGTGACTCACTTCAGTGTTGTTATTCCGTGTTTTTTAGGGGCGAAGCTCCTTATAGCGGCACCCGTTCCGTCCCATCGTAGTAGTAGTAGTAGTGTGTAACCAGTCTGAGAAAAATGAGAAAAAAATTCCGAAGTTGTGTCCGTAGCGCGGAATCGAACCAGGGACCCCTCGCTTCCGAGCGCGCGGCGTTAGCCCACTACGCCACGAAGATGTATGTTTTGATCATGCAGAATGCAACTACGCCACGAAGCGGACATGGACAAATGCACCACGATGGCTATAAATACCCAACATTAACGAAAGGCCGCGTTTCTAGCGCGTTTCTAACGCGTTTGTGCTAGCGCGTTACGGCCCGTGTAAGAAGCTGGTGTAAGACGCTGTGGCCTCTCCACCTTACCTTCAACGCGTTTCGAACGCGCTGCCCAAAGCGGTGGCAAGTCAAGTTCAAGTCGAGGAGCGTTTATGAATACGGGGGGTATACTCTCTCAGCAGTCATGTGATGGCGTCGGCAAACGCGGTGCACGTTCCGGCATGTGTAAATGGCTGCGTAAGACGCTGTGGCCGCTCCCCCTTACTAGAGAGTACTGCACGTTTCTAACGCGTTTGTGCTAGCGTCCCCTTAAGCGGGAGATCTGATAATTCCCTCCGGAGCTTCGCCCACTCATCATCATTAACCTCGTGGATCTGCTGTCATTTTTTTCTTTTTTGCTCCCTTTATGTCTTAGGGATTCGCCTTGGAAAGTGTATTGTTTATTAATATTATTTCATTTTAGTTCATTGATTTTTTAAGCAAAATTGCTCAATTGCTCTTGTTTTTGTGCTCACAAGGGTTTCGACGGGAATTCAGGGCGCAGGCTCCTTTCCCAAGCATATCACCCCTGGAGGAAGTCGAACGCCAGGCCGGGGTACGCTTGTGCCAATTTGAATCAGTGGGCGCTCGGTTGCGCCGGAAATCGAACCCACAACCTCCCGCAGCCGAGGCGGGCGCTCTACCACGAGGCCACGGCTCCAAGCTCTCATGTAGCAAGGAACTGTTTGGTGTTATGTTTCATTCGGTGACCAAATGAGCTTACTCTTACCTCAAGCTATTAAAAGCAAGCAGCAAAAAAAAACAATATTTTTGCAATTTCCTGTGCTAACGATAATTACTTTACACAAGGCTTTTCTCGTTTTAACATGCCAAAAGAAGGTTCCGAAAATTTCAAATGATTGTGTACATGTCTGGGAGTTCTAAGAATGAATAACTTGTGGACGTAGGTATCAAAGAGTGCTGCATAGGGTTTACGTCACGAAAATTGAAGAGAAGAATTTTGCTCCGAATAAACATTCGTGCAATTATTTTCACTGTTACACCGGTGTGGCGTCTTCGTTTTGATAATCACGACTTCACGTTACACACTGATAAGATAATTCATTAACCATCAATCTAATTGTATGTATGCAACGTACAGCATCATGAACTGCCATTGTTTTTTCGCTCATATAAAAGAATAGGCGAGAGCACAGCATCAACGCTTTCAATCACGAGTGCCTCCTGGTACAAAGGAGAAATAAAGGGCTAATGAGAATATATATATAATATATATATATATATATATATATATATATATAGTTACGGAGAGTTGTGCAGAAATTACTTTATTTATAGGAGATGGATGATGGTGACCGCGCAATCCGGCGTAGAAGCACTTCGTCTTCCTTTTCTTTTCAACTGCTTCATGTATGCTCGTTACATTCCGCCACAAGCAGACGAAGCCCGTAGGGCGAGTTAGGAGGGATCTGTAGGGTAAAAATGTTTCAGGCGAGCAACATGAGTCACCTTCGTACTGCGTGATCGCCGGCCACTGCCCAGGAGGCGAGCTATTACATAAAAAAGTTCGCTCAAAGACTCCAGGACAACGTATGGGCCGGAGTAGTGAGACAGGAACTTTTGACGCAAGGCCCGCTTGCGTTGCGGTGTCCAAAGAAGCACCAAGTCGCCTTTGGCGAACGAAACAGGCCCGTGACGCTCGTCGTAACGGTCCTTTGAACGGTGCTGCGACGCCAAAGTATGAAGACGGGCTATTCGGCAGGCTTCTTCAGCGAGGCACACAGTCTTTGACACAGAATCGTCGTCGTGCAGAATAAAGTTTAAGAAAGTATCGAGAGGGCTGCGTGGTAGCCTTGCATAGAGGAGATAAAATGGGCTGTAGTTCGTGGTTTCATGTTTCGCCGTGTTGTATGCGTGGATTATGAAGGACAGCACGTCGTCCCAGTTCTTATGATTGGAGGAAACGTACATGGCAAGCCTATTGGTCAGCGTTCGGTTCGTCCTTTCAACGAGGCCATTGGTCTGTGGATGATACGGTGTGGAGTTACGGAACTCAGAAGTGCACAGACGTAGTAGCTCCTCAACGGCGTCCGCATGCAATGAACTGGCGACCATGGTCACTGATGATAACACGCGGCGGGCCATGAAGAAGGACTACGGAACGCAGCTGCAAGAGTGCTACACAGGCAGCGGTGGAAGAGGGTATAGCTGCAGTTTCTGCGTACCGTGCGAGATGGTCCACGCAAACGATTATCCAACGGTTCCTATTGTGAGATAACGAGAATTGAACCTTAAGGTCAATACCTACTTGCTCGAAAGGTGTACAGGGTAGTATCAATGGTTGCAGGGGACCTGGTACAGCGGTGGCTAGTCGCTTGTGACGTTGACACGTTTCACAACTAGCGACACAGTGTTTGGTTGTCTGGTACATGTTGGGCCAGTAAAATCGCTCTTGCGTGCGGTGTAGCGTTTGCACGAAACCGAAATGACCAGATGTCGCATCGTCATGCATGGCGCGTAAGATGTCGGAGCGGAGGCTCTCGGGAGAACTAGAAGAAAACGTGCTCCATTTCCGGAGTAATTGTTCTTATAGAGCAACTCATCACGAATGGTAAAGCAAACCGCTGCCTTGAGAAGTACGAGCGGCGGCAAACAGCGGATTCAGGTTGAGATCATTGCGTTGCTCTCTCTGAAAGTCTGCCGCGTCGGGGAACGTACGAGTAATGGCACCGAGACAGTCATCAAAATTCTCAGCTTCGCATTCGGAAGTCGCAAGAGGAATGCGAGAAAGGCAGTCTGCGTCGGCATGACGACGTCTGCTCTTGTATGACACCACGAAGTCATATTCCTGAAGGCGCAGCGCCCAGCGCGCGAGTCGACCTGAGGGATCACGCAAACCAACCAGCCACCATAAATGGTCTTCCGTAAAGATAACATCAAAATTTCTGCACGGCGAAAACAGCTGCCAGGCATTCCAGCTCCCTAACCGTATAACTACGCTCCAACTTGCTCAGACAACGGCTGGCATATGCGACGACATTTTCGGCGTTGTTGTGATGTTGTACAAGTACCGCTCCTATTCCGATTCCACTAGCATCGGTGTGAACTTCAGTGGGGCAAGATGGGTTGAAGTGACGCAAGAGGGGTACTGACGTTAGGATAAACTTCATTTGCGAGATTGAT
The DNA here is from genome assembly GCF_013339745.2 of Dermacentor silvarum. Taxonomy (NCBI): domain Eukaryota; kingdom Metazoa; phylum Arthropoda; class Arachnida; order Ixodida; family Ixodidae; genus Dermacentor; species Dermacentor silvarum. Next base: position 119,238,562 of record NC_051155.1, read on the forward strand.
GCGTCACACTCCGGTGTCCATGTGAAGGCTACATCCTTTCGCAGATGTCAACGGGAGAACAATATCGGCAAATCGGGGTACAAAACGACGAAAATAGGAACATAGACCAATGAAGGAGCGAAGGTCTCGTGCTGTCTGTGGTGGTTTGAAGGAACTGACTGCTTCAATCTTATGAGGATCGGGTCTGACGCCATCCTTGTCGACTAGATGTCCCAGGACCAATGTTTGACGCTCGCCAAACCGACACTTTTTTAGTTTAAAACTAGTCCAGCTTTCTCGATGCAACTCAGAACAAGGCTCAGGCGGGCGTTATGTTCTTCCAATGTGCGGCCGAAGATTACAACATCATCCAAGTAACACATGCATATCTCCCACTTTAGGCCACGTAATATCGTATCCATGAATCTTTCAAAGTTGGCGGAAGCTTTGCAGAGGCCAAAAGGCATAAGATTTGCCAATACCCCGATCGTAGATCAAGCGTCGAAAAATAAGAAGCAGCGTGTAAGCAATCGATGACGTCGTTGATTCGCGGTATTGGGTAGACATCCTACTTCGTCACAGCGTTTAGGCGTCTGTAATCTACGCAGAATCTCCAGGAGCCATCTTTTTTCCGGACGAGGATTACTAGAGCTGCCCATGGGCTGGAAGACTCTTGAACGACACCTTTGTTAATCATTTCCTTAACTTGTTCTGCGATAACCTTGCGCTCGGAGGATGACACGCCGTAGGGCTTCTGGCGAATGGGGTGTGCTGAGCCGGTATCTATTCTGCGGCGAGCTCGTGGTTATGGTAAATCAAGTGGCGCATCTCCGTGAGTAAAATCGAATACAGCAACATGTCAGGCCAGGACTTGTACCAGTGCATGACGCTCAGATGTGCAGAGAGCCTTGCTGATCATACCGACAATCAGCTCTTCAGAAGGGCGATAATCGCATGGAGAGTAAGCAGGAGCGGGCTCTGCTGTGAGTACTGCTATTGAGCTGCATGAAGCTTCATCGCAAAACGGCAATTTTCATGCCTCGAGGCAGGACTACTGGCGTGACGGAACAATTCAGCGCCCACAACGTTGCGACTTCTCTCGTCATGCACACGACAGAGCAAGGCACGATTATACATTTTTTAGCACAGTTAATGCTGAGGGGCCGAATCACGAGGTCAACGCAAGCAGCGTCAACAGTAGTCGCACAAACAAGAACGGGCGTTAGGCACCATGAGGGGGCAAGCACTTCATCAAGCACACTTAGTGCGTCCCTTTCTTCGACACACGAGCTTTGTTCAGAAAGCGCGGGCAAAAGCACCTCGTTCACATGTATTTCACCATTTCCACAGTCCACAGAAGCGCTGCAGTGTTGAAGAAAATCTATGCCGAGAATAACATCGTGCGAACAGCGGGTAAGGACTAAAAACTCCGACACAAACACTTTCCCAGCCAACGTAACCCTTACAGCGCAAACACCGAGGGGGTGGAGCCACTCGCCGCCCACTCCACGAAAAGTAACGGCATCGTCCCATGAAAACATAACTTTGTGGCCTAGGCGGTTCTTGAAAGCGAGGCTCATTGCAGACACATTCGCACCAGTATCTACTAAAGCAATGGTCGGCAATGCGTTAACTAGCACATTCATTTTGTTCAAGACCGTCCGACGACCTCACCTCCATCGGCCGTGGGTGCTAGATTCCCGGCGGAGGCGAAGATGCACGGCGCCGAGGGGACGGAGAACGACGAGGACGGTTAATTGGTGGTGTCAGGCTGCGGTCAGACACTGGCGAACCGCTGCGTCTGATCTCGCGCGAGAAACGGACTGTGGGAAGTGAACTGGTCCATGGTTCATGCGATATACGGGTTCCAGGTGGCGAGAACATCGGCGGTGTCCTTCGTGACTGACGGCGTTGGCGACAGCAACGAGCTATGTGTCCCGTGGAACCGCCGCTGTAGCACACGGGAGGGTCACGGTTCACTGCATACTCCTCAAAAGCAATGCTTGCTCTCTGTGGGCGGTAAGCGAGTTCGTTCTCTTTTGGGTAACTCGCCTCCGGTGTTCGCTGGGATCGGTTGTATTGGTCGTAATTTGGGTCCTGGTAGTAGGGTCGACGTTGTTCTGGTCGCGTCCCGGCATCATAAGTCACGGGGCCTTGGTGATAATAACGTGGCTCGGCCCATTGTGATCGAGCGTCAGTGGGAGCGCCGGTTTCGTAGACAAGTGGTGGCTGTCGAGGCGGGTGTCCATAATCCGCTGGACACTCGGAGAAGGATGAAACGGTTGTTTCAACAGCTGGTGACGAGCATGGGTGATAAGTATCGCGGTGAGTCACTTGTGAGTGCAGGCTGAGTTCTTCTCTAACTATTTGACTGATCGTTGAAGCCAGATCGAGCGACTGGTCGTTATCTACGCTTGCAACGGTTGTAACGTTGGCTAACCTGCAAAACTTCAGCGTAACGCGCCTCGTCTTAAGCTACTCGAACGTGCGGCAATGCCGGATGACGTCGGCGACGGAGGCCAGGTTGTCTTTAGCGATCAGAAAGCTATAAACGTCCTCGGCGATTCCTTTTATGGTGTGCCCAACTTTGTCTTCCTCGGACATGCCAGGGTCCACCATCCTGCAGATTTTTGCACTTCCTCAATGTAGGTCCTGCATGTTTCTCCAGGTACTTGCGCGCGTTGTGAAAGCGTCTGCTCTGCCCTTTTCTTTTCGTCACGGAGTCACCGAAGCGCTCTTTGATTTGTGAAACAAATCTTTCCCATGTCGTGAATGTCTCCTAGCTCGTTGTTATCAAACCACACCAACGGGGTATCCGTAAGAAAGAACACAACGTTGGAAAGCTGAGAAGCGTTATTCCACTTGTTGTAGGCGCTCACCCGTTTGTAATAGAAGAGCCATTCATCGACTTCTTCGCCTGGCTTTCCGGCGAAGGGACGTGCATCTCGTAGTTACTGGACAGAACTGGCGGGGTCTGAGACAGGCCGTTGCTCTTCTGGGTTGCGGGACATCTCCAACTCTGCTGGGTTAGGTGGAAGTCCAGCAAGGCGGCAGCTTCGACGAAGAACTTGCGGTATAACCTCCGTCTTCGGGTGTCAATTGCCCAGCACCTTCCACCACAACTGCTAAGGAGAGTTGTGCAGCAATGACTTTATTTATAGGAGATGGATGATGGTGACCACGCAATCCGGCCTAGAAGCACTTCGTCTTCCTCTTCTTTTTAACTGCTTCTTGCATAGAGTTTCTCACTACATTACCTAGAGGGAAAACTGGTGCTACTGCGCTGTGGTATCCATGGTCCGAATGCCGTTATATTGTGACTTCGGATAGGTATTGTTCTTGGAGAGCCAGAACGCCTTGAAGACGCGCCTGGCTAGCACCGTTCCGTCTGTCACAATGATTCATTTCCTGCAAAAACAGCACGTAAAAACTGATTTAGCTTTATTAATACACAAAAACATGGTTTGTTTAATTTTTAGGACTTACTATTGTATGCACAATTATATGCAATGTAAAAAGTATCAGCTGGCCGCTAAAATTGGAGGGCAGACGACAAGATTATCGCTCGCTTTGTAACAACGTGTCGTCTGTTCTTGCTTTTCTTCGCTTTATTCTACATTGTAGGTGAGTAAACTTTATTGAGAGATGTAATATGGGTGAATAAAAGCCTTTTATGTAGATTTTACTTTAAGAACGCATTATTTGTGTAGCCATATCTACGTTTTAGACGAAGCTTCGTTCAACACCAGCAAACACAAGCCTCGCAGACACATATCCAATCATTCACATGAGGGCACGGCGCCCTTTAAGAAACTCGCATAGACGGTGGCGCCAGTTTACCCTCTAGGTGTTATAGTGAGAAACTCTTTGGCTTCTTGTATGCTCGTTACATTATATATATTCACGGCATCGCCAGCGAAGTTTCCTAAGCATTGTCACATTGCTAGACGCAAGGGACTACGTGGGGTGTTCAGAAGGCCTTTATTTTTATGTTTACTTTTCACATCCGTCTTGGCATTCTTGCATCTTCTAACGCGAAGAGAGCAACGCTCAATATGCACTTAACAACACCAAAATTTTGGGTAGGGTGCACAGTATACGGTGGGACAAAGCTAAACCGCACAAGTATTGGTCCGCTGCCAAGCTGCTTAGCTCGCAGTTCCGCCTCCGGAAAGGCAACATGAAGCAATGTGGAGTTCATTTGTTCCGCGGAAGTGCTCCAGCTGCGAGCCGGAAGACTGGACAGTCTAATAAGGCCTGCAGCACAGATTTTGCCATCTGTATACTTCCAACTTCACACACACACACACACACACACACACACACACACACACACACACACACACACACACACACACACATATATATATATATATATATATATATATATATATATATATATATAATTATTCCCTTTTACTCATTCAGTGCGTGGCACAAGCTGTTTTCTGTAGACGTTCGTTTTCCTCTCACCCATTTACAATGCGGCATTATCGGCCTAACTTTGTATTTTATTTCCCTTCTCTCATGTTTTATTTACTGAATCTTCCCAATGGCGACCGCTGTGGACGGGTTGTCCGAGCCGCGCGGCTAGACACATTCGTCCGCTCTAATTCGCTGACGCGACCGCAGTGGCGCTCAGCCTGCGCCACTCTCGCAAGGCGGTGACTAATGGATCTGTTTTCAGCTGCGACGACCTCGTTGCTTTTTGTGCGGTGCCGTGTAACTGGTTGTCTCAGCTTGCGACGGGGGCGCGAGAGTGGAAGAGAGCGTGGGGAAGAGAAAGTGAAAGCGATAATTATAGTTAAGCGGTGGGCGAAAAAACAAAACTAAGGACAGAGGGACTGCAACAGAACAAAAGCCGCGGGTCGGTGCAGATAGAACTGAGGATTAGGCGCGGCAGGAATGTAGTAACAAAAACGGAGAAGGCTGGAATTCATGCAAATGAGGAGTGAGAGCTCGCGTTTCAGGAGAACAGATTGCTCGGGTGACCGACTGTACTTCGCTCACGGCATGGACGCTATACACACGCTCAGAGAGGAAACACGAGGTCGTCGATTCGGCGAGACAGCGAGGTTCTGTGTCCTAATGAGTCGCGCACACTTTTTTTCACCATGCATCCAGCAGCGCGCTTTCCATATGTCCCGTTATATTGTCTTCGTCAAGCTTATACGAGCGACGGCTGTTGCCGTGGTGTTCGCACGTGTCGTGTCCTGATGACCTCCCAGCGGCGGGAAATGCGTGAATGTCATGAAAAATTGTTCCTTCGTGGCAGTGGAACAGGACGAGGTGGTTAGTCTTTATTACGAGACAGCCGTCCCGCAACCGATATATATAAGCCGGCAAAATGCCGTCACCGCATAAAGCGTATACGCACTAGTGGAACAGGTTCTCACGTAGCATATCAGTGTCTGTGGAAGACACCCAGTGCTTAAATACTTATATGAAATTCTAAATATATTGTAATTCTTATTCAAAAAATTATGTCATCCGTCAAACTGACGTATTTAATTCACTCTTTCCCCGTAGGCCACGCTTTTGCATAGGAGTAACGAATATACAACTTGCGGGTGCGATCAGGTCTGGAGAAAAGATTGTACAAATCTTTTCGGTTCACGTTTATTGGAAAGTAATATGAAATGTCACTGGTGGCGAATATGAAATAAACAGGTGCTTCATGTTTGCCGTCTAATTATTCTTCTGTTTTGGAATGCGGACTTCGTCGTTGCAGCTGCGCTGAGGTTTGCTCAGTGGAAGAAATATCGTGACCTCTCGAGTTAAACAGTATGTATAAGTACTAGGTGCGTGCAGGTGGTAGCATGCACCTAGTCGTGCGCGAGGCCATATCTCGTTGTAATGTGCGTATAAGGCATGTACCGCAAAGCAACTAAACAGAGCAGCAGCAGATTTTCTCACACGCGTGACCGTTTTCGTCACGTCATTACAGTAGCTGGTGCTCGAGACACTTTCATATTTACCATGTAAGCAAAGTTTGTCGACGACGAGGAGCCATTATCGGTGAGCGGGAATCCACGTGAACTATGCACTAATGATCATAATTTATTAATTAGTCTTTCAAAAGTAGGCGGTCGAGTTAACGCGTGACGGCTTCACTTGGTTACTGCGTTCGCGTTACTTGCAGTTGCTGTTCGGCACCTTGATTTATTCTTTATTTCCGCTGTATTTCGGAGGCTCGAAACTGGCGGGGACAATAGTAGGAGTTTCAGTGACGTGATTATTTGTCCTTACGACAGTAATTAAATAAGTAATCAAATGCCTGCATGTGAAGCCTCTACCATTCTACTGCCGCAGGTTTTCGACATGGTTCACAGGAACCTTCAATTCAGTACGTTCAGTTCAACTCACGGACCCACTGGATCGAAAAGACCAGGGCGTCAGACAGACTAAAAAGTAACTACGGGTAAATGTGAAGTTAAAGGTTTTTAACTTCAGGGAAATTTATCGCGGAGTTCACTTACAGGTCCACAACGCTAGGACGGGTGTAGCCAGCACGAAGGGTGTCCGACGGCTACGTCGTTCAGGACAAAAAAGAACGTAAGAGGCAGCGTCGAGCAGAATCCATCGTTATAGAATGAAGAACTCTCGTCTGCCTCGACTACCATCACTGGTCGGCTATGCAATACGGGAGTAAGCCCCCAATCTGCACCCTCTGTTGTCATTGTGCCACAGCCTCGGAACGTCCAAAATTAAAAACCGAGAGCTCTCCATGGCTCTCCTTGTATGACGAGATCAAGCTGATCGCTCAAAATGACGTGTGGTGATCTTTTATGTTATTGCGGATTTGTCCATGCGAAGCTGGTCTACGTGGCAGCCACCACAGTTTTATACCTTTCCGTGCCCCTTCCCTGTCTAAGTCATAGAACTATCCAGAAGAAATGCACTTTCAATATCTTGTTCACTCACTCACTCAGCACAGTCCACTATTTGGGACAGTCACCCATAACACAGAAGGGCCGGAATCTACACATGTTCTTTAAGTACATAAAGTGAAACTAAACATATCATCATAGTGCATTGTATGCATAAAGCAATTTTCTCCTGACCAAGAAAAACAGAAATTGCTGAATGTAAGAATGAATACCACATTGGTAAATGTTCTGGATTTACAAAATCTGCCGCAACGGGTATGCAACCGAATGATTTTGCAATATGGGAATGTGTTACTTGTCGGTTGTGCAAAGACAGAAAGAAAACATCCAAGCTTTCGTCCAACCCCGAAAATGTGTTGCAGTGACAATGCCAACGAACTATGAGTCTGAAGTTCTAGCGGAGATAAGGAAGCTGTGGAGGCAATCGGTGAACTGAGAGCAAACGCTGAAGCAATAGAAAGAAGTGTGAATATGCAAACTATAAGGACTGAAGTAATTGAATCAAAGCTTTATGGTTGCAAAAAAAACACAAAGTAATAGAAACATCTTTGACCCTCCATGCGGGCAAATATGATGAACTGTGGGCAAAGGTTGACGGACAATATAAAACAGAAGATGAGATGCAAAAAAGGGTAGGCTCCTTGGAACTGATGTTAAATGAAACAGCAAAATATCTTAAAGAACTTCAGGTTGCTGTTGGTAGCGCCGAGCAATATTCTAGAAGAAAGAATATTGAAATACACGGAGTTAATAAACTAGATAATGAAGATCTTTTTCAGAAGATCCAGGAGCTGGCTCACACACTGCATCTCCTTGTGCCGGAAGAAACAGAAATCGAAGCAGTGCACAGGCGGAAAGTACGAGATGGCAAGCTTGTACCAATTCTAGTCAGGATCACGCATAGGATCACCAGAGACAGCTTTATAGAGAAAGGTAAAGAGCTGAGCTAAGATGACATTTACATAAATGATAATTGAACACCGAAAGTGAAAAACCTTCTCTGGATGACAGAGTCAAGAGCAAAGGTGAAATGGTTTAAGTTTCTTCGGAGGAGGAACGACAGAATCCTGGTCAAAATGGCTGCCGGAGCCTCCGTGAATCAGGTAATGGATGAGGCGGACCTCCATAATATTTATTAAAGTGTCTAAGAGTTTATGTTCATTTCATGACTGGGAGGTGCTGTTGGGACTCGGGGTAGCGTTTGGGCTGGTGATACTTCAGCCAAAAGGATGAGTATATCGGGGAGTGAGAGCGAAAGAAAAAAATCACAGCATATCCACGGGGTGAATGATGATGAGTGGGCGAAGCTCCGGAGGGAATCATCGGATCTCCCGCTTAAGGGGACGCTAGCATAAACGCGTTAGAAACGTGCAGTACTCTCTAGTAAGGGGGAGCGGCCACAGCGTCTTACGCAGCCATTTACACATGCCGGAACGTGCACCGCGTTTGCCGACGCCATCACATGACTGCTGAGAGAGTATACCCCCCGTATTCATAAACGTTCCTCGACTTGAACTTGACTTGCCACCGCCTTGGGCAGCGCGTTCGAAACGCGTTGAAGGTAAGGCGGAGAGGCCACAGCGTCTTACACCAGCTTCTTACACGGGCCGTAACGCGCTAGCACAAACGCGTTAGAAACGCGCTAGAAACGCGGCCTTTCGTTAATGTTGGGTATTTATTGCCATCGTGGTGCGTGTGTCTATTTGCGCTTCGTGGCGTAGTGGGCTAACGCCGCGCGCTCGGAAGCAAGGGGTCCCTGGTTCGATTCCGCGCTACGGACACAACTTCAGAATTTTTTTTCTCATTTTTCTCAGACTGGTTACACACTACTACTACGACGACGGGGACGGAACGGGTGCCGCTATAAGGAGCTTCGCTCCTAAAAAAGGGTTTATTCTACATATTTACAGTGGCTCCAAATATGGAAGCCCACTCCATGGGGGAGCACTTTGAAAGTCTCAGCTCACTACATGTCTGAGCACGTATCAGAACACGTCAGGACACACCGGTGCACCCCAGGTGTCTCTTTATAAAGCCGTCGTCTTCCCTAGATCTCTACTCAAGGGAATTCGATGGCCTTCAGAGAGGTCATATTGTCCACAGGACTCCACCTCTGATGTAAATCTAACCTTCGAAGCAAGGACGAGGCAGTCTGGAAACAGGGGATTCACACTCCTTCCAGGAAAGTCGCCGACCTGGTTTCTTGCTCTCCGTGACATTCGTCTTGCCAGGGTCGGAAGAGTGCCCTTCGTGCTGGTCCCCGCTTCCATGAAGGGCGGCGGTTGTGGTCGCTTCTAAGTGAGCTTCTTTGTCATCGCGTCACAGCCGGTGCCGGGCCGCGTCGCCAGGGAGGCGGCCACTGATGAAGGGGGTGGCATCGGGGGAAGCACCCAAAGGATGCGCCCTGCCGATTTGTGGCCCTTGTTTGCCCGTTACCGTCGGTGTCGGGCACTGTCGCAGTCTGGGCGACGCTGATGAAAGGGGCTGCCTCGCTGGAAACAACCAAAGAATGCGCCCTGCCTATTCGCGACGCAACAGACTCCTCCGCCGCCGGAAGAGGCGGCCTGAGGGTGACCAGCTGTCAGGTTGCCCGAAGCGTCGGTGGCCATGCATAACCTCGGGGTTTGTCCTTCAAGTGATGACCAATGGCACAATCGAGCTTGAGGTCCCAGCATTAACTTCGTTGTGACATTCTCCCTGGGAACGCACAAGCACACACACGACCACAAGGCACAGGAAAGCGCCATGCTCGCACCGAGGCTCATCGAGTCTGGCGAACGAACCAACGCACCTGCCTTATCTAATGAAAGCACGAAAGCAGCCATCAAATCACTAAACCTTCGCTTAAGTGCGCCATGTTGAAATTAGATCAGTATTTCACCACCTTCTCGCAACATCCGACACGGAAGAGCCATTCCCAGTGACAAAGCACCACATGGTGCGCAAGTGCCCGAAATTCATTTGAATTCATTCAAAGGCCTCGCTTGACTCAATAATTTTGACCCAAACTTTTGTGCCGCCAAAGCGAGCTCTCATGAACCTCTGAGTTCACCAAAGCCAGATCGTCGTGCTGCAGAAAGCATTTGCACTTACTTGAAAATGCTCTAAATAAATGGTAATTGAAATATGAACCGCCGTACAAACGCAAGGAACAGTCTGTTCGTATACTCTACATCCGTTATTAACGTACGTGCTAGTGCAACTGAGAGTCTCGTTGACATCATGGATGCACTATCAGAGTCGCTTACTTTGCGGTCCAAACTAATACTTGCGAACGCACTAACCTTTTCTTTCTCTAAAAAAAACAACAAAAATAATTCTTGCGTAAATTACGTGCTGAATACCACAAAAAAGAGGCCGGAGTCTACACATGTCACAACACCTTGGTTTGGGAGGGTGGGTTCAGACTGACAGTTTTCATAAAAAACCGCTAAAGACGAAGACGAAAGGAACACGTACGAAAGGACGTACTGTCGTATTTTTTCCATTCGTATTCGTCTTAGCGCGTTTTAATAAAAACTGTCTGGACTTGTCCTTTCAGTATGTATACAACAAGGTACTTCAGCGAGCACTTTCAAAAATCGTTCAAAATTGCCTTTGTCAGGTAGCACAATTCTAGTGCTTGAGCTGGGCTAATCGAAAAGGCCGACATTACTTGCACAAAAAATTGAAATGCATAATGGACTAATTAACAAAATCCTCTAAATAAGTTTTAACTAATTATCTTTTGGCACATATTAAAATTTACAAATTATAGACAGCAAGTTCACAAGAAGGCTCCACTTGGAACGAATTCTCAGGGTGACACCAATTTCGACACATTCATTCCCAGAACTTGGCGGAGAAATGCGTTGGCGTTCCAGTTACTTTTGCGCTTCAATGCTTGAAACGACGTCTTGTTAAGAAAGTAAGTGGAACGACAGTGCATTTTTACAAGTTTGACGGCGCATATGTCGTAAATGGTGTCATCCATACAATTCTTCTCGAGTGGATACTATTCTCACCCGCTAGAATTTGTAAATTGCAATATGTGCCATAAAATAATTAGTTAAAAGATCGATGAGGGAATTATTGATAATTGGTCCACTATGCATTTTTCGTGCAACTAGTGCCCGCTCTTTGAGTAGACCTGCTCATCGTCTAGAATCGTGCTATCTGCAACAGGCAATTAAATGTTCGCTGAAGCACCCTGTATTTCAAACATCTACATATTCACTTAAACCTGACAGTCGAAAAGATAACACTACCATGACATGAAATAATTAGAAAAAAATATTGTTGTTTTTGAGTTTGTGTGTTATGTTTTGTTTTAACATTCATACGGTTCTTTTGGCGTGGGTTCGGGCCTACGTCTATTTTCTTCTTTTTTCGAGTGTCGTAATAATAATAACAATACTACTATTATAACGTGGAATAACTTAGTGAAATAACTCAGGAAGACGATGTGTATAGTGCTGCATCACAATGTGAGAAGTAGGGCGTACTTGCTTGTTAGGTTGACTGAAGCTGTCTGTAAAAAAAAAAAAAAAAGCTATACCCATTCTAGGAGGTGAGTCGAGAGTTTTCTTCCTTTAACACTATTTAGTTGACAAAGAATGTGTCGTTAAGATCCGCCATTCCTCTTTCGTTCTTTTTTCCCTTAGCAGAGTAGGAGGTTATAGAGCACATGGGATCAGGCCAACATCCTTCTTTTCTAAAAAAGTGTTTCTCGCCATCTTCCACGAATAGCCAAGAATCTGCAGAATATCTATAAATCAGAAGTGATATATCTAAAGTCACAGTGTTGTAAATGTTGAAGACGTGCAAGGTCGAGAAGCAGGCCCGTCGGCTTTGACACCCGCCTTAATAGAGACTTTCAACCCAAATTTTGAGATCCGCAATTCAACAGCGTCCGCAAGAACCTCGGTACGTGGTTGTTTCTGTTGTAAGCTTCCCTCTAGAAGCGGCCTCTGCAGCCGGCAAAGGACCTCGCCACTTCATGTGCATTAGGAAGATAGGAGTGGTTGAGGCCTTTGTGAACCGAAAAGGGTCCTTGACGCGCCGGGCGCTGGATTCATAGCAATAAAAGAAACAGAAATCTACAAAAGAAAGAAGAGAGCATCAAAAGTAGGAAGACGGGTATGCCGATTACGAGAACAGGAGGAGCAGGAAGGAAGGAAATCAGAAAGACATGTGGCTAGTTGTAGAGAATAAACTTGTTCGCTTGTTGTGTCTGTGTGTGTGTGTGCGATTGGCGTCTATACGTATGGTAGTTTTTTGAGACCAACCTCCCACATGGGTATGAAAATTGTTTTGAAGTGAACGCGACATAAACAAAAAGTACCTCTAGGTCGGTGGCAAGGTAATATCTTCAGACACCACGGGTCGTTTCGCTTGCATTGAATGCCGGCGCCACCATTTTATAGGCCTGCCTCGAACGTGGTTGTGGAGTCAGGCCATGCTGTCAATTGCACCGATGCTTCCGCAATGCAAAATGGAGAATTCTGCGCGAAAGTAAATTACGCTGACACGTGTGAAAATATGAGAAGCGTATGGTACGAGCGCATTAGAGTTCTCTAGCTTTCATGCGCAGCAACGCAGAGGCCTATTATTTCATTCGTCTCATTTACAACAAATCTTGTGTTTGGGCTAGTTGGTTCTTCATCTGTTAGGCATACGCAGGGTAGCAACGCAAACAACGTCTGTCTAGTTGTAGTGCCCCTTCGTTGTCTGTATTTCTTGCGTGTTGTCCTGTTTAATTCGTAACAGACACGCGCTGATCATCATTCATTTACAGGTATAGACTACAGGAAAAAAATACTAAAGCATTTCAGGCTGCTAGACTGCCTTGCAAATGCAAATTTGCATTTATCTAGAAGACAATTAAGGCATTGCTTACTTATTTTGAACTTCATTCGAAAGTAGCGGCTCTGATTATTCAAATTGATGCTATAAATTGCTGTGTTTTTTATTTTCGGCAACTATCAGGACAGGGAGGCCCGTTCATTGTAATTAACAATCTTACGAAACCAGCCAGCTGTAATTCACATGAAGCGAATAATAAATGAAATAACTGGTCTGCTATTTAAAATTTACAAATTTTTTTTTAAATGCTTAACCTTACACTGGGCCGCGCAACGCTTGAAATAGCGAAGATCGACGATCGTAGCCCCGCATTTTCCGGAAGTGCGTGCGAACTTTTCATCTAATTATTTATGATGATGATAATTTCATTTCGCACGTCTCGGACTTACGGCCGTCAGTGCGCGTTGCATAGCGTAGCTTGCAACACTGACACCGCGCTCGAATGTCGACACCGCGTTCCAGGAGACCCGATCCATGAATGCGTCTCTCTCTCTCGCTGTGGACGAAGACGACGCTCGAACGCAATCATATGGTTCGCGTAACTGCATGCTCTGCAGTCAAAAAAAAAAAAAAGTGGCTGTATAGCCTAGTGGTTACGACGCTCGCTTTGGGACCGGGGGCACGCGGGCTCGAATCCCGCCTCCGCAAGAGAGCTTATTTTCTTTTGTTTCTCGGTAGTTTCATGCTACGCACCACAAATTACGACTGGCATAAACAGCTTCGCCGTTTAAGAATGTGGGCTGCTTGCACTATTATTGGTACAAGTCTGGAGTAAACAGCAGAGCTGGTGAGTGACCTAACTTCTTCCAGGTTTTGCTCGTCTTGGCTAAGTTTTGCTATGAAATGCTAAGTGCTGCTAAGCATGGTATTCCAAATCGTCTCGCCGCCGACGCACAGATTCTCGCTTGGCCGCGCGACGCGCTTCAAAATGAGCGGCTTCTTCTTCGAGTGCCCGGATCTTTGGTCGTCCCATGTCACTGGTACATGTACTCGCCAGAGTCAACGAGAGTTCTGCCGCCGTCGCGGCGGCTCCTAGCTTTATCTTCCCGGTGACGTAACGGCCAAGCTGCGCCTCCACACTTGCCTGAACGTGGCTGGTCGAAACCTGCCGAACCGATGCTGCAGTCACGGACACCTCGCGCATTCGGCGCGAACGCGGGCAAACGAAGAAACGCGGACGGCGTCGGCAGCAGCTCTGCGCGTTGCCTCGTTGGTGCTGCTACAATTTCTTTCCCTCTCTTTCGCTTTCATTTTCTTTTTCTCTCTCCCGAGCATAGCGTGCGCCGCGCGCATTCTCTCCTTCCCTTTCCTTAACGTCCCATGCCAAGGCAACATGTGAACGGCACGGATAGGCGGCGAAGCACACGCCTCTCCGAAGCAAACCCGGCTACAGAGCCGCAGCTTCGGTCGGCTTGTTTTAGGGGCGAAGCTCCTTATAGCGGCACCCGTTCGTCCCCGTCGTAGGAGGTAGCCACGTCTAGTTTTATGAATTGCTCAATAGATGGCGTTGTGTGTCCGTATATGTATGTATACCCTTATATATATATATATATATATATATATATATAGTATAACCGAAAGCCGACTTCCGCTTCCGGTTCCACCTTCCGGTTCCGCTTCCGGAAGCCAGCTTCCGGCTTCCGGAGAACGCTTCCGGCGTTTTATGCAAAAAAAAATTCCGAAGTCGTGTCCGTAGCGGGGAATCGAACCAGGGACCCCTCGCTGCCGAACGCGCGGCACTAACCACTACGCCACGAAGCGCACATCGACACACGCACCACGATGGCAATAATACCCAACATTAACGAAATGCCGCGTTTTCTAGCGCGTTTCTAACGCGTTTGTGCTAGCGCGTTACGGCACGTGAAGAAGCGGGTGTAAGACGCTGTGGCCTCTCCGCCTACCTTCAACGCGTTTCGAACGCGCTGCCCAAGGCGGTGGCAATCAAGTTCAAGTCGAGGAGCGTTTATGAATACGGGAGGTATACTCTCTCAGCAGTCATGTGATGGCGTCGGCAAACGCGGTGCACGTTCGGCATGTGTAAATGCTGCGTAAGACGCTGTGGCCGCTCCCCCTTACTAGAGAGTACTGCACGTTCTAACGCGTTTGTGCTAGCGTCCCCTTAAGCGGGAGATCCGATGATTCCCTCCGGAGCTTCGCCGCTCATCATCATTCACCCCGTGGATATGCTGTGATTTTTTTTAATGCGTAGCGTCTCTTCGACACCATTTTTAACGCGTTGATTTTTTTAATTACTAACGTAAAAACCATCAAAGGTGTGTGCTTAATTAAATGAACGGTGCGCATCACGGTTATGTACATATATTTTGCCTCAAATAGGCCTGAGTTTTCTTTACGCCCCTGTATAATGCTGACGTGTATGGCCCCGTGCCACCGTGCTTGTAGCTGGCTT